>NC_083450.1:4599190-4741690 GCF_020745735.1 Hemiscyllium ocellatum
ATACTTTCTCTCTCTCACACACACACCTTCGCTCTTTTGCTCGCACACACACATACACACACACACATTCCAACCACTCCTCTCTCACGTGTACAGTCATATAAACATTATCTTGCTCTCACACACTTTCTGTTTTTCGTACACTATCGTTTGCACACACATATCCAGAATCCAGTTTGAGGAGACGCAAACTCTGGACAAGAGAGTTGGACATTTTGGACTGAGATGAGAAGAAATTTCTTCACTTGATGCATGGTGAACCTTTGGGCATTTCTCCAAAAAAGAAATGTTTTAGAAAGAAATAGTTTTCTGGAGGCGAAGAATGTTGTGGGTTATGAGGGAGAGTGGCATTGGGGTATAAATTGGGGTATAATCAGATTGAACAGCAGAGCAGACTCGTTGGACAAATGGTTAAATATAGTCCTTACATTTCCTGTGTTTGACCGAAGCACATAGCCGTGCACGTGGAGACTCTCTCTCTCTCTCTCTCTCTCTCTCTCTCTCTCTCTCTCTCACACACACACACACACACACACACACACACACACACACACACACACACACACACACACACACACACACATTCCTTTCCCTTTCTCAATCTATCTCTCAAACTCATACATGAAGAACAAACATCTCCTGTAACACTTCAGGGTGGAATTTAAATTTCAGCATTGCTAAATTGCAATTTCAATTATCCAGGAATTTATCTCTCATATTCGTGTACATAATAATCCTGAGGCTAAATGACTAGCAAGGGAAAACCGCTGGTCAGAGCAAGGAGTTATTTTATGAGGAGAGATTAAGCAATTTCAGCCTGTATCATTAATGCTTAGACTGACAGGACTAGTTGGCGTGTATAAGATGCCAACCGAGATTGAAAAATTTATCAGAGAGAGCAGCTTTCCTCATGTGGGGCATGAGAGGTCATGGTTTTAGAATAAGGGATATCAGATGTAAAAGAAATATGAGAGGAATGATTTTCTCAAAGCGTTGTGAATCTATGCCGTGTGATTGGTGCCAGGTCCTGTGATCCAGATCATGCCCCCTCCAAATATTTAAGAAGTTAGCCTAGAACCTACTTTTTTTTTCTTAATTTAAAGTGGAATGAAAATTGTCCGCCCTAGATGTAATGCAATTTGCCAAACTGCTCGATAATAAGCAAAATACAATTATTTGAACACTCTAATTAAAATCATCCAAAGAAAGATGAACTTAGAATAATTTAATTCTATTGGAAAACTTAACAGAATAATGCATACAGGAACGGCTGCTAATTAATTGTTCCAATATAGTAGTATCTCATAAACACACTCCTTGGCCAAAACAACGAGAAAATTCAGCGTTAGTTCTAGCCAGGAGACATTTATTGAAGCTTCCAACTGTTTTGAGACCATAGCAGTTTTGATGGTACTCCGAAAACCTGATCAGTGTGAGCAGATCACAGCCATTCACGCAGCATTTTTTTTTAAAAAGCCAAAGGTCTCCAAAGCTGATTACTAAAGTGTTCTTCAGTAACCAGGTCTTTCCCCTCTGACTTATACATTCTCTTCAATAAAAAAGGACAAAATAACCCCTTTAGATGACAGCATTGTCACACAGGACTAAGCAACTTGAGGAGGAGACAGAGTTGTAAGTAAGAACTGTGGGACGGTGTCGTAATGGAGAGCAGTCAGAAAAGTGGAGTTGAGGCCGAGATGAGAACAGCCATGTCACATGTATGGTGACCAGGCTGGGAGGCTGAATGCATCCTCCTGCGCCTGAATCTTATCCTGAATTTTTATGAGATTCACTGCAGAGACTGGACAACCTTGCAAAATATGTATGTCTGAAGCCAGCACACAATCTGCTGTGATTACACAGTGGATAAACGCTTGTTCCCAGGGCATGAACCTCCATTCTTTAGCTAACCCTTTCAGAGGGAATATGACAGTATAGCATTGGGATTTGATTTGATATGATTCACTGTGGGATAACATCTACTTCCTGAAAGCGAGAAGCAAAATGAGGTGTGCAAGCTCGAACTACCTCCTATTAAAAGACAAGGAAGTGGGATTGAGTATAAGCAGATCATCCATTATCTCATTGAATGGCGGAACAGATTCGATGGGCTCAATCCTTCAGCCCATATGTCTAATAAATCTTCAAAGGCAAAACTGTCCCAATGCAAGATTCTAAAGTCTTGGTCAAGTTGATTGGGTAAAGAAAATGCTCAATTGACTCAGAAGTAATATCGAAACTGTGTGAATTATAGACTGAAAATAAAACAGTGATATGAAGCATGAGAATCGCTGTTGAAGGTGAAATGAGTTTTACAGTGTGTCAGGAAACTGAAGGGAAAATGGGAAGCGATATCTAGTCAGCAAAGTGGTGCACCGACTGTGATCATATTCCTTCCGCTCGGGGCTGTGAAAAGGTGGATGACACTGACTGCAAATCTAATCAACCTGAGCTGGGCATGGAGATGGCGGTCAGGGGGTTTGAACGGCTTCACATGTCCCCACTCTCACTGACCGAGCTGTCAGTGTACATCCAACACTGAAACCACACACACAAATAGTTTGCCAATTGGGTAGTTTAGGATGAAGTGGAGGGGGCATGCGACATGGATGTGGGGAGTTGAGTCAGATCGTTTGTTCTATTCATTTTTGTGAATACTGCCTGGCCTGACTTCAAAAGAAAACAATCTCATCCGAAAATCAGCGCTGTGCAAAGAAGAAGCGGAGACCTGTATGTTGATGAATTCAGAGCCCAAGCTCAGCATTTGTTGCAGGTGCTGGATCAGTGGTGCTGGAAGAGCACAGCAGTTCAGGCAGCATCCAACGAGCGTGCTTCCAGCTCACTGCCTTTTTTCCTGATGAAGGGCTTTTGCCCGAAACGTCAAAAGATTTCGCTGCTCGTTGGATGCTGCCTGAACTGCTGTGCTCTTCCAGCACCACTGATCCAGAATCTGGTTTCCAGCATCTGCAGTCATTGTTTTTACCTATTTGCTGCCGCTGGATGGCGCTGAGACTGATCTATATCCTCAACCGAGCCATTGGATGGCCCTGTGATGGATACTTATCCCCAACCCAGTCACCGGGTAGCGCTGTGACTGATATATCCTGCATGCGCTGTCACCCCGGGTGGGTACCGGGCCGGGCTGTCCTAGAGGTGGTCGAAAGGTGTGTGAGGGCGGACCGAGAACTGGAAGGGGCACGGGGTGGACCGAGAACCAGAAGGTGGGTAGGGGTGGGCTGCCTTAGAGTGGTCAAAAGGTGGGAGGGGTGGGGGCTTGCTGGGTCTGTATTGTCTGCACTTCTGTATGTAACCGTATTGTTTAATGTACAAATGTCATTGTCACACTCTTGTTAAATGTAGAACTGGGATTTGAGGTTTGTCCTCATCTCCCTGTAAAATGGTCAAACGGTAGGGTTTGGGGCCTAGCTTTTCTGCTCCTCTCCCTTGTAAAATTGCTGTCTCTTGTACAGCTGTAAATGTTTATTGTAAACTGTTTTGTAATTTATTTAATAAAATAAAAAAAGAACAGGGAAAAAAAAATATCCTGCATGCGCACACACTTATCCATGCCGCTAGGTGGCGATGCGTTATTATAGTTTTTTTTGTCACACAGATGTTTTAAAATGTAATTTATTATTGTCATATTGCGCTCTGTACAGTGAAATCTCTGTATTGGTTTCAGACAGGCACATCATATGATATAAAGTGCATCCGGATAATAGAACTGAGTGAAGAACGCAATGTTATGGCTGCAGAGAAGGTGCACAAAGAGTAAGGTCGACATTAAATTTACAATTTGAGATCTCCATGCAGAAGTATACTAACAGCGGGAAAGAAGCTGTTTTTCAATTTGTTCATATATGTGTTTCAGTTTTTCTGTGTTTCTACCAAATTGAAGAAGTTGGAAGAACACAAGAACATAACAGCTAAGAGCAGGAGTAGTCCATCTGGCCCTTCCAGCCTGCTTTGCCATTCAGTAAGATCCTGGCTGATCTTTTAGTGGCCTTAGCTTCACTTGCCCGCCCTCTCACCATAACCCATGATTCTTTTACAGTTCAAAAATTATCTATCTCAGCTTTAGAAACATTTACTCAGAAAGCTTCAATCACTTCATTGAGCAAGGAATTCCGAGGATTCACAAGAAGTTCCTTCTCAGTTCGGACCTCCATCTAGTCCCCTTAATTTTGAGGCTATGCCCTCTTGTCTTAGTTTCACCCACCAGTGGGAACATCCAATCTACTTCTATCTTATCTATTCCCTTAATTGTATTATGTTTTTATACTATCCCCCAATCATTCTTCTAGATTACAATGAATATAGTCCCAGTCTACTCAGTCTCACTCATAAACCAACCACCTAAACTCTGGAATCAACCTTTTGAAAATCCTCTGCATCCCTTCTCGTGCCAATGTATTATTTCTCAAGTAAGGAGATCAAAACTGTACACAGTACTCCAGGTGTGGCCTCACCAGCACCCAACACTACTGCAACATGACCTCTCGTTTTTAAACTCATCCCTCTAGCAATGAAATATAAAATTCCATTCGCCTTCTTAATCAACTGCTGCACCTGCAGACCGTACTTCTGTGATTCATGCTCAAGGACACCCAGGTCCCTCTGCTGAGCAACATGCTGCAATTTCTTACCATTCATGTAATACTCCTTTTTACTAATATTCTGACAGAAAAGGATGACTTCACATTTATTAACATTATACTCCATCTGCAAGAGCGTTGCCTATTGATTTCGACTACCTATGTTCCACCTGTAAAGTTTCACAGTTCTCTGCACACTTTGATCTACCACTCATCTTGGTGACATCTGCAAACTTTGACACACGGCGCGTGGTTCCCCAAAGACAAATAATCGATGCAAGCTGTGAATACTTGCGGTCCAAACACTGATCCCTGAGGCACACCACCAATCACTGATTGCCAACCAGGAGAGCATTTATTTATTCCCACACTTCGTGTGGTTTAATCAATCCTGTACTCATGCTCATGCACTGCCCGTAACACCTTCCATCTTTATCTTACCTAGTAGGCTTTTGTGCATTACCTTATCAAATGCATTTTGGAAATCTCGATACACCATATCTACTGGGTCTCCATTGTCCACCATGTTTCTAATGTCTTCATAGAATTCCGAAAGATTAGTTAAGCATGACTGCCCTGCATGAATCCACGCTGCATCTGTCCAACGGCACAATTTCCATACTTTGCTATTCCTTCCTTGATGATAGTTTCAAGCATTTCCTCTCCACAGAATTTAAACTGGTCTATAATTCCCCATTTTTGTCTAACTCCCTATTTCCCCTCTCACCTAAAGCATATGCACTCAAGTTTTAGACATTCCTGCCATTTGTTATTCATCACATTCATACCCCTCATGATATTATAAGCTCTATAAAAGGTTGCATTGATGGAGGGTGTTACAGAGATTGAAGAGATTTAAGTGCTAGAGGAGGTGCTAGAAATGGAAGTAAGAGAGATGGGGGTCATGTAGGACCCGGAGGAGATTGCAGTGATAGTGAGTGGTTTAGAGTCTGGACGAGGTGGCAGAGATGAGGAGGGGATTAGGGGCTGGCACAAGTCACAAAGACAGGGAGTAGGGAGGAGCGTTCCGAGGTAGAGAGGGGTGCAGGGCCGAAAAAGGTGACAGAGATAGGAAGAGATTCAGGGACTGGATGAATTCAGAGACATAGGGAGGAGTGTAGGGGATAGGGGAGATGGTCAAAAGTAGAGAATAGCTGAAAATGTGTTGCTGGTTAAAGCACAGCATGTTAGGCAGCATCCAAGGAACAGGAAATTTGATGTTTCGGGCCAGAGCCCTATCAGCAACACATTTTCAGCTCTGATCTCCAGCATCTGCAGACCTCACTTTTTACTCGAAAAGTAGAGATTAGTACAGTGTCTACATGCGGGTATAGAGGTGGGGAGGTGTATAGGGTTTGCAGGGCCCTACAGAGATTGGTGTAATGTAAGGAACTGGAGGGAGTGACAGAAATACAGAATGGTGGATGGGCTGAAGGAGATTACAGAGATGTGGAAGGGGTCCATGCGCTGGAAGAAATCACAGAAATAGAGACGGGTATTGGGCTGTAGTTGGTCATAGTCATAGGGAGAGGTACAGGGATAGGAGTGAATGTCAGCGATGGGCAGTAATGCAGAGGATGGACGAGGTGACAGAGATAAGGAGGAGTGTAGAAATGGATGGCGTTAAAATCATTGGGACGGCATTTATGGTGGGAGGGCATTTATGGTTACAGAGATATAAAGGAGTATTCCGAGTAGAGGGGATTGCATAGATATAGGGATGTGAGTGGTCGAGCAGAGATAACACGGGAGGTTATCGGAATCTGATGTGGGTACGGAGATATGATGAGGTATAGGCACTGGAGACATTCGGGAAAACATGGAGGAAGCTTGGTCCTGCAAGAATTGGCAGAGAAAGGAAAGAGTTTAGGAGCTGGAGGAGGCAATGGAGAAAGGGTGGGAAATGGAGGCTGGAGGAGATGACAAAGATGAAGAGTAGTTCAGGGAATGGGAAGTAGTATAGGGACTGGAGGAGGTTCCACACATAAGGAGAGGTTCTGTCCTTAAAGGAGAATATGGCGAAACTGAGGGTTACCAGAACTGGAGGTAGTCATTTAGATAGGAAGGTGTGTAGCGTCAGGAGGAGGTGGCTGAAATAGGGAGGGGTTGGGCTGGAATTGGTTCTAGAATTAAGGACGGATATAGGGGTTGGAGCAGGTTACAGGAATAGGGAAAGGTATAGGGGCTGGGAAATGTTACAGATGGAACATACAACATACAGCATTAAAGTGCAGTACATACCCTTTGGCCGTGGATGCTGCACCGACTTGTGGAACCAGTCTGAAGCTCATCTAACCTACCCTATTCCATTCTCATCCATATGCCTATCCAATGAATATTTTAATCCCCTTAAAGTTGGCAAGTCGTGAATTCCACGCCTCTACTGATATAGGGAGGAGTTTAGTAGTTGGTGGATGTTAAAGAGGTAGACGGACGAATTAGGGCTGGAGGAGGTGACAGAGGTTAGGAGGGATGTAGCTGAAGGAAGTCAGAGAGATAGGGATGAGTATCGGGATTAGAGTGGTTAACAGAAAACAGGGACAATGTAGTGACTGAAAGAGGCAACAGAGATAAGGAGATAACAGAGATAACAGCGGTGAGGAGAGGTTGCAGAGATTGGTAGGGGGTTCAAGGGCATTTGGCGATACCTGGGAAATTGGACTGTGACCTGAGGTATTTATAGAGATAGGGGCATTGGAGACATTGTCAGAAATCGGGAAGTACCTAGGGTCTGGATGAAGTGGCAGAGATAGAGAAGGGTGTTGGAACTGGAGGAAGGTATGACAATAAATTAGGGTGGATGTGCTGAAGAAGGCGACGGAGACAGGGCGGTGTTCAGGAGCTGGAGGAATATATGGTAAATAGGTTAACTACAGGGAGTTAAAGAGGTTGCAAAGTTGGGAAGTGGTGACTTGTCTGGAGGAGTTACAGAGATTGAGAGGGGTTCTGGGGCTGGAGCTGGCTACAAAAATAGGGTCAGGCATAGGGTCTGAAAGGGAACTGTTGAGTTTTGAGGATCCTGGAATAGGTAACAGAGATAAGAGTTCTATGGGAACTTGAGGAGGTGATAGGGATAAGGAGGGATGCAGTGGGTGGAGGAGGTTATATAGATAGTGCAGAATGTAATGGCTTTAGGAGATTACAGAAAGATGAACAGGTGTAGGGGATTGTTGATGTGAGTGAGACAGGCAGGCGTGGAGTAAGTGATAACGTTACAGATTTAGGGAGGTGTATAAGAGCTGGACAGCATTAACAATAGGGATGGGTATGCATAATGGAGGATTTAACTGACACATGGAGTCCTGTAGGGGCTAGAGACGTATGCAAGAGATAGAGTTAAAGAAATAAAGAGGGGTATAGGGATTGAAACTATTATACAGTGTTGGAGTGGTGTAGGGGCTGGAGAATGTTACAGATTGGCAGGGCAATATGAGCTGGATGATGAAAACTGGTGTGAGATTTGGTGTGGGCCTTGAATGCTTGGGAACATGAGTAAAATGGGGAAATGAGAGAGTCCAGAAGTCAAATAGCAATAATCCAATTTGGTTGTTTCGAGTGACTCAGTCTATCAAGGTCTGTTTGTGTAAATGTGTGACGTTTCTGAGAAGGTGAGGGTTTGATGGAACTTCTGCATTTTCTCTCCAGCTCGTGGGTGAAGCCACAGCCGCCCGTGTGATGTTTTGGAGCTGACGACTGATGGTGCCACGGGGTGCTGCTGCTGCTGCTACTGCTGCTGCTAATTGCTCAGTGATCAGAGAGATTTCAGTTCCTCTACTGACATGTCCCTGCCAGTCTACTCCATCGAGCGTGATCGATAACGTTAACTTCAGCCCCTTCACAAACACGCCAAAAACAGTATAACTTCGGCTCTTGGGAGCTGAATGAGTCACTCGAAACGCCACTAGGTTCCCCAAGACCGAGGGACTGCGTTGCATTCAGCTCATACACAGAGGAAGCCTTTCGACCAAGTGAATCATCATTGGGGTGTGTTTTAATGGACTGCTAAAGAGTTGTTGTTGTACAGCTACCTCCAAACCAACAAACCTATAATGCAACCGAGGGTTCCATCTCAGATAAAGGAGATCATGCAGACTCTCAATCTTGATACACCATTGAGTATAATCAGAGGTCGTTGTTTCACAACTCAATTTTCCTCTCGCAGATCCCTCGACTCACTTAGTGCAAAACGTTCTACCCATTACAGGCTTCCATGAGCATAGAGAATGTCATAGAGTCACGAGGATCTGAGCTGAAGAATTCCTCTTCATCTCAGTCTCAATTGGCTGTTCCTGAAGAATGGAACGTGCACCGTGTTCTCCAACTGGTGTTGTTGGTATATGGGTGTTGTACGTTGCGGTATTGGGATGGAGGGAAGCATTGTCTCTCCATATAAACCCTGTAAATCCCTCTCAAATTTTACTACCTTTCAATAGCAGCCCTCTCATTTTTCTAGTTATGAGAGGTTTTACACTCACTCTCCTCAAAGTTAGCCCCTTCCATTTAAGTCCCAATCCTGGCTGATGTTTTTTGTATCTATTTCTCTAACCAAAGTAGACAATTCCACATTTACGGATATTGATGTCTGTCTACCACTTCCTTACCTAACTACTAATTCAGTCTCTATCCTTTGTCAGCCGTTATCTTCCACATCAAAATCTTCTGTCACACAAAGATTTGGATCTTTATCTCCTTCTTCTGCCGTGTTCTCTTCGCTGATGGTTGCATGATTGCTGATTTAAAATCATTTCAAGGCAGTGGCCAGCAGTGTATTTCCCGTGCCACCATTTCTGATTCAAAACTCAAATGTTTTCAGAAAGGCATATGATTAATGTTTTGAAAATGCTTGAAGAAATCAATCAAAATTTGAAGCCATCGAATTATAAAGATCTCCATCACAGAAAAATACCCTACTGCTCACCATGTCAGACCGGGTCAAAGACGATCCTGTAACTGTTCTAATCTCTTTTTCCAGTACTTTTGATTGACCTGGACAATTGGCTGTTTCTGTACATTCTCCAGTGGACACGTTTCCGAAACTGCATCTTCTATGGGCTTTGCTGCTCCGTGCAAAAGGTCAGAAATTGCTCTGGATCACTATCTAGAAGAAAGTGAGGATTTCTGATGCTGTATAGTCAAAGTTGAAAAGTATAGCGCTGGAAAAGCACAGCAGATCAGGCAGCATCCAAGGAACAGGAGTGTCAATGTTTGGAGCATAAGTTCTATATCAGAAATGACATTCCTCACGAAGGGCTTATGCCTGAAACGTCGATTCCCTGCTGCTCAGATGCTGCCTAATGAACTCTGCTTTTTCAGCACCATACGTTTCCACTTTGGATTTACGTTTGTCAGTGAAACAAGACTTGCTTTTTTTTCACAACTGATCCCAAAGATACTCAACGTGTCTGTGTGTTTCTTTTATTTTCGGTGCCCTACCTGTGCGTGTCCTCAATCAGAGATCAATAGCCGACCCAGTGTCCGCCAGTCAGAGAGCCCAGTTGTAGTGTATGATGCAGAATGATCGTGTGAGCTACCATGTATTATTGTATTGACAAAGTTTCGAGAAGCCTCAATGTCCGTGCTCACGCATACTACCGATGATAAAATATACAGGGGCAGCAACATCACTTATCGCTTCCAATATATTCGAAACTCCGCCAGTAATTGTCATATCCACACCATCAGAAATGTGGTCTCCAGTGCCTCTGTCGTCTATTACCGTGCTATGTTGGCTACCTCAGCTGGTTATCACAGTGAGACAGGACAATACAATAACTCAGTGTGCTCAAGCTTACAACAGCATCACTGACTTGCATGTCATTACCTCCAACAATACCCTTCAGTGCAATTTCCCACAGAGACCAACTGAAATTTGAGGTGATTCTGTCAGATCTCCACAGCTGTTCCACCCTGCGCTTTCAGCGCTCTCAGAGATTAGAGGGATTTGGAAATCTCTCTCTCGATTGTGTATCGGTCTGACCCCACACCCTTCTCCATCCGAGAAAAGCAGAATGTGAAAAAGTCAGATTTAAAAATTCTTTCCTCCTCCCCTCCCTCCAGCCGTATGACTGTTTTTTGATGAGTTGTACCATTGTAAGATTTCTCTGAGAATTACCTTCAGAAGTGGAACTACCCTGAACATTTGGAGTAAGTGATTTTGTTTCTCTTTCTCTATCTCTCTCTTGTATCATTCAGAGTCGTTCATTTTTTAACCCATTCACGGTCGATCCAGTTCTCTGGACTTCACCAAATAAAGATTTAACAAATTTCTCAACAAATCTAACTCACGTACGCAAGCCACAATTTTAACATTAATAATTAGTTCATCACTCACGCAATCAATCACTCACTCTCTCTCATACAGGTCAGGTTATGATTTATATTCATAATTCACACACTCGGACAGGTCAGTGTGCTTCATGTATTAATTATTCTCTCGCTGTCTGTCACACACACACTTACACACACACACGCACTCGTCAGATAGATTATATCAATATTTCCCTCTCGCAAATAATAATCCTGTTTCTCTCACTGACACACAAAAGTCAGAGGGTTACTTATATCAACCATTCTGCCTCTTCCTCTCCCTCTCTCTCACACACACAGGTCGACATATTAATGATTCTCTCCCTCTCAGACACACGTCATTTATTTATTTTAATAGTTCTCTCCTACCCACACTCTCACAAAACATAGCTCAATGTGTTTTTTCCATTAATAATTTTCGCTCACACACAAACATAGACAGATTTGAGCTCATATGAAAAGTTCACTCACACATCCATGTAAGTATTACATTAATGATTTTTTGCTCACACCGACATACACAGGACAGAGTTTTATTTGTATTAATAATTCCCCTTCATCCTCTCCCTCTCCCTCCCCGCACACGCACAGGGCATTGTGTTTTTTACATCACTAATTCCCTCCCTCACACAAATACTCATAGGTCGGACATTATACCAATTATTCTCTCTCGTACGCAGTAACAGGTTAGTAACATATTAATAATTCTACCTCTCACAAAAACACACGTCAGTGTTGATTATATTAATCATTCTCTCTCTCCCTTTTTTCTGGACCATTAAAAAACACATACAAGTCAGGCATTAAATCAATAATTCTCTCTCACATGCAGGTCAGAGCTTTATTTGTATTAATGATTCCTCCTCTCTCCCTCTCTTTCAGACTCTCACTGATCAGTGTTACATTTCTAATTTTCTCTGGCACATATAGGTCGTTGCTTGTACTTATAATTCGCCCTTTTCACTCTCACTCTCCCTCTCTCATAAGCACACAGAGATCAGAGATTATATCAATAATTCCCTTTCAAACACAAAGATCAGTGTTACATTCGTAATTCTTCCTCGCACGCAAACACCTTGCAGTCTGAATCTTATTTATGTTACTAATCACGCTCTCTTTCTCTAACACAGACACACAGACTCAGACACAACACACACATCATTCAAACACAAACAGTTCGGAGATTATATAAATACTTCTCTGTCACACACATTATTACTTCTCTCTCTCAGACATGCACAGATCAGCATGTCATTTACATTATTAAATCTCTGTTTTCCTTTCCCATTCTCAAAAACGAGCACACGTCCGAGATTCCATCAATATTTCTTTCTCACGCACTCACAGGTCAATAGCAAATTAATAATTCTCTCCCACACAAAGAAACAAGTTATGGTGTTCATTATATTAATAATTCACTCCTCTCCCTCTCGCAAAAAACAAACAGAGGCCAGACTTACATCAATAATTCTCTGTCACACATGCTGTTCAGAGTGTTAGTTATATTAATAATTCTTTGTCATTCTGCCTCCCTCACTCTCTGACACAAATACATAGGCGCAGAAACACACAGGACAGCCATTGCATCAATAATTCTCTCTCACAATAATCTGTCTGTGTTACATTGATAGTTCTCCCTCACAAACACACACAGTTCAGAGATTCTAACAGCAGTTCTCTCTCACACACGCAGCTCGTTCTTGCATTAACAATATTGTCACTCACACAAGCACCCAGATCAGAGATCGCATCAATAATTCTCTCACGGACGTTCACAGGTCAGTGTTACATTGCTGTTCTCTGACACAGACACACATAGGTCAGAGGCTTAGTAATATTGATAATTCTCTGTCTTCACTCTGCCCCTCTCACAAACACACAGGTCTGTGATATATAAATAATTCTCTCACGCACGGACTGAATGTTAATTACATGAATAATTCTCTGTTGCACAAAAACACACAGATCTGAATGTTAATTAGATTAATTATTCTCTGATGCTCACATACCCAACGCACACAGGTCAGAGCTTATATCAATGACTCTCTCTTTCGTAGACAGAGATTAGT
Organism: Hemiscyllium ocellatum; assembly: GCF_020745735.1. Taxonomy (NCBI): domain Eukaryota; kingdom Metazoa; phylum Chordata; class Chondrichthyes; order Orectolobiformes; family Hemiscylliidae; genus Hemiscyllium; species Hemiscyllium ocellatum. The sequence continues at coordinate 4,612,161 of NC_083450.1, forward strand.
TTGTTACTTATATTAATAATTCTCACTCTCTCACACACACAATCACACGCAAATGCACACACGTCAGAGATTATATCAATAATTCACTCTCAGGTACACTTCAACAATTCCCTCTCACCCAGACACACACAGCTATCTCTCTCACACAATCTCTATCACACAAACAGTTAAGAGATTATGTCACTAATTCGCTCTCACATATACTTGTCAGTGTTATATTAATAATTCTCTTTTTCTTTATATTGATATGTCTCCATCACAAAAGTATACTGATCAGACCTTACATCAGTAACAATCTCTCACATATGGGGTAATGTGCTATTAATATTAATGAGCATCTCTCTACGCTCCCCCCTCCACCCCACCGCAGAAAGTCCATTCAGAGATGAAATCGATTATTCTCTCTCATAGATAGTTCAGAGTTGCAGGGACAATTCTGTCTCACACAGAGAGTAGTCAGGGCATTATTTCTATTAATAGTCTCTCTCTCTCTCTCTCTCTCACACACACACACACACACACACACATTAGTGTAGCTTGATATTGATGATTTTCTCTCTTACAAACAAAACTGGTCAGCGATTGTAACAACATTAAGATTGCTTACAGTGTGGAAACAGGCCCTTCAGCCCAACAAGTCCACACCGATCCGCCGAAGCGAAACCCACCCATACCCCTACATTTACCCCTTACCTAACACTACGGGCAATTTAGCATGGCCAATTCACCTGACCTGCACATCTTTGGACTGTGGGAGGAAACCGGAGCACACGGAGGAAACCCACGCAGACACGGGGAGAACGTGCAAACTCCACACAGTCAGTCGCCTGAGGCGGGAATTGAACCCGGGTCTCTGGCGCTGTGAGGCAACAGTGCTAACCACTGTGCCACCGCGCCAATAATAATACCCTCACCCAATCACCATCTCTCTATCTCTCTCTGTCTCTTCCACACGCACTTATACACACACGCACACTCACATACACACATGTCAGAGGTTATATTAATAAACTGGTCAGTATTACATCCATATTTATCTTACTTACAAAGATTCATAGGACAGTGATTGTAAGAACAATTTCCTCACACCCACTCACGGTCCAGTGGGATATTAATAATTCTCTCTTAAATAGCAAACGAGTTATGGTGTTAATTATATTAATTCTCTCTCCCTGTTTAGATCACGCGCAAAACACACACAAGTCAGAGATTACATCAATAATTCTCTCTCACACACACAGGTCAGAGTTACATGAATAATTCTCTCTCAAACATACATAGTCAGGATCCGAGTGCTGCTTATATTAATACTTCTCTAATCCCCATCCTCTCTCTCTCCCTCTTCTCAAACACAAATGTCGGTCAATTATTTATATTAACAATTCTCTTTCACATGGAACCATACATAGGTAAAACAATTATGTCAATAATTCCCTTCAAATAGAGTTCATAGCAACATTTTTCTCATGCACGCAAGTCGGTTAGTTCATTTTAATTCTTTTCTTACACAGCTCAAACTGCTATGTATAAATATATATAAATATTTATCTCCAACAAGCAGGTTCAGAAAGTTATATAATTAAGTCCCGTCTCTGTCTGTCTCACACACACACAAGTTGGATAGTTACATTAATACTTCATTCACTAATTGACTCTCAGACACGCATAGATTAGACTTTTAGACATACCAATAATTCTCACACACTTATATTTCATAGATTAATAATTTCCTGTCTCTATCCCTCAAACACACAACAGTTCAGAATCATATATATGAGTATTTCTCCCTCACATGCGTAAGTCAAAGAATTGTTTTTATTCCATGTTATCATCCGCTCTCTCTCTCTCTCTCTCTCTTTGCCCACACACAGGTAGTGATGATTGGAAATCTTCTGTCCTTCTGCTCCCTCCTTCGCCGGAACAAATAGACATGGGGTGAGCCACTCTGTCCTGTCTGGTGAGTCGTTTTACGCCGGGCTATCTGCAGGTGATCTGGAGCGTGGATGAGAAAGAGACAGACAACGAGGTGACCTCAAGCGCGGAGTCGCCGGACAGTGATCATAGCTACAGCTTGAGCAGTTACCTGACAGTCCCGGCCACTGACTGGACGAAAGACTTCACATAGTCCTGCAGTATGAGCACGGGTTCACTGAACTTTACTCTCCTCAACGCCATCAGCTCCAGCGACTGTTAACTCTGAGACAAACAATGTCACGGGTCAGTCACTGTGTGTCATGCGGTGGTTTGCTGTTTGTTTGCGGTTTGCAATGCAACTTCTTCAGCAATGTCAGTATTTGGTGATCAATACTGGGTGAATATTGAAAGATGTCAGGAACGGGTGAAATGATTGCTCCAATCAATGAGTGGGGATTTCCTACTGCAATTGTCTCCAGCATTTTGTGTGCAAACTCTCATTCTGGGTACAATGGGGAGCAATCACACCTCTTCCAACAATAGCCATGCTGTATTTGTCAACTCTATAAACACAGCTCTATCATTGCTGAATATTGAAAAGGGACACTCAGTTACTTGGCAGAGAACAGTTTGCCGGTGCAACATAATTACACGGAATTATATCAAATGATGGCATGGGAACATCCATCGATATTATTCGCCTCACCTTGGGAGGGAATCAATTTATCTCCCTGCAGGCTCAACTAAATTAGATTAGATTACTTACAGTGTGGAAACAGGCCCTTCGGCCCAACAAGTCCACACCGACCCGCCGAAGCGCAACCCACCCACACATTTACCCCTTACCTAACACTACGGGCAATTTAGCATGGCCAATTCACCTGACCTGCACATCTTTGGATTGTGGGAGGAAACCGGAGCAAACCCACGCAGACACGGGGAGAATGTGCAAACTCCACACAGTCAATCGCCTGAGGCGGGAATTGAACCCGGGTCTCTAGCGCTGTGAGGCAGCAGTGCTAACCACTGTGCCACCTTGCCACCCTCTAAAGTTGGGCGATGTTAACCAACTTTTTCATTGTTTGTTGCATAAGCAAAAGACTGTACTTTATTGAACACTTGGAATTTTAAGAGCCATAATAAAGCAATGTCCCTCAGCTCTCTGTTTTCTTGAAAGAAGTATTCGAGGCTGCTTGCTGTCTCTGGACGAGTACAAAATCTCAGTTGTGTCGCTGATCTTGTCAATGATAGCCCCTTTCCAAATGTCTTTATACTTTTGATGGAATTGTATGCCCTGGATTCTGTACCTTTTTGCAGTAAAACTGACAAGAACGCACTGTGTAAACATATGCTGATTCAGGGAACAGCAGAAACTATAAACGGAGTCAAAGGGTGGAAAGCTTAAATTCAATATATTTATGAATCTAATGATTTAATATATTTTAAAAATGTGTTCCTACTTAAAAGGAACATTCTAACAACATTGGATCTCTCTCTCTCTCTCACACACACACACACACACACACACACACGATTCAAAAAGAATGAACTGAATTTTTGGAGTCGATGTTGGAGGTGGACCAGGTTTCATTCTGTATCCGGCAACTGCAGAGAATATCGGAGGCGATATCTCGACATCAAAGGAGCACACTAACTGCGCCTGTGACTATCTACATTCTACTGGCGGACTGTGAAGCGGTGGAACTCGCTGGCCGAGATTCTGACCACCTCGAGCTGAGGCTGGGGCTATTGGGTGGGAGGTCACAGCGTCTGTGTAGTTTCACACCTCCCTGCTCTCACCGACACGCCTGTCAATTTCTGCCCAACACTGAAACCACACGCTCAAGTCTGTTTGACAGAGTTCTGTAATGGGGGAGGGGTGGGGTTGGAGAGGTCAATTCAGAATGCTCAGAGCGCTGGTGCCGGACTTTGGCCCGTTGTTAAGCTGCTGGCTGTATGCAAGAACCCCTCAAACGGGCAGTCGAACAGATTGCTAGAAAGATGAAGTTTTTGAGACAAGCAAGATTCAAAGATAGTAAGGTTATTTGCCGGATTCAGATACCTCGAGTTGGAGGCAGGGTTTCAGAATTGTAGGTTCCATTTAAAACTGAGATGGGGAAGAATTTCTTCTGTGAGAGGATGCCATTCTGTCTCCTCACAGCAATGAGACTGAGCCACTAAATCGTTGAAGGGCTTAGAAAAGGGGGTTTTGCGTGACATCGAAATCCCAATAAAGTCCCCGCGGTTTGGGACTTAGAAAGGAGAGACTGGCTAATATATTGGTCACCACAACCAGCCCCTCATTATCTAATTGACCGGCAGGAGACTCTCAATAGTCGAATCGGCTCCCTCCTGCTCCAATCTTTATATTTCAGTGGCGCGTGCCACTGAAAATTTATATTTTAGAATTAATTTCAGAACGCACCTCATTCAGAAACAAAACAAAAATCTCTCCCACTGCTCTGAAGGAATCTGTCTTCCCCACCAACAATATCAACAACCACAAAGGAACCATCTCACTCTCTCCCCTCCCATTCTCACCCCATGCTCCCATGTCCTAGGATTCGAAGGGTTGGTTGAAATTCCTCTCACAAATCTCTGTTCCAAGACACTCCCTTATTGTGGTGCTCTATGAAGTCACACCATTGTTGTTGGTGTAGCAGAGCGGCACTCCTGAGTGAAATATGCAGGAAACACGGTATTGAAAACAGAATTTCAGGGGAATTTCACAAAGTCGACCCCCCACTTCTCACAGTCACGCTGACATAGAGAAGACTGCGCCTCAGTTAGTCAGGGAGAGTATGGGACTGGATGATATAATGTCAGAATGAGGGGTCGCCAATTCAAAATGGCGATAGGAAGGAATTTCTTCTCTCATCAGGGAATGAATCTGTGGATTTCTTCACCACAGAGGGCTATGGAGGCTGGGTCATTCAGTTTATTCAAGCCTGAGATGAAATATGTTATATCAGCAACGGAATCAAGGTTTTATGAGATTCAGGTAGGCAAGTTAAGTAGAGGATGATTTAATCAGCCACGACCTCATTGACTGGTGCCACAGTGTCGGTGGACTGAATGACCTGGTTCTGCTACTACGCACTGTGAGCTGACTCCTTTCTCGTTTTGACCTCTGTTCAGGGCCAGAGTATAATTCCGTGTGCAGAGAGGCCACAGGTCCTGGCTGTTCTCTGTTGTGCACGGTTTCACTCTACAGAGAAAGGGATAGAAAGATAAGGAGACAGAGAAGGAGCAGGAAGGCACCGTATGGCGGAGAAGGGCCGAATGGCTGTATACCTCTGCTGCAAATTCAATAACCTGCCTGATGAGGAGGCTGTGCGTCTATTACAAAGAGACATAAGTGCGTAGTGAATTTTCCAGAGGGCTGCAGGTTACATTCCTCGGTTAAAATACAAGGAGAAACATGAGCCATTGAGTGGAACTGCCTTTCCCGTCTCAAGTCAATCCTGTATCTCTAGACTGATACAGTGAGAGCTGTTCACCAAACGTAAGGTCGTCAGCAGTCCTCATCAATGCCCTAGGTTCAGTCAGAGAGTATCCGACGGAATGAGCCTGGAGCGGAAGGCAGAGACAGGAAATAGTTCAAACAGTAATAAAAATCACAAAGCAAAGTGCTGGTCAAACAATGAATCAAAATTGCGTTGAATTTCAAGCATTAAATCTCTCTCTCTCTCTTTCTCTCTCATCGTCTCTCCCAGATGCTGCCAGATCTAGTGAGTGTCTCCAGTTCTTTCTGCCTTGCTTTCAGATTTCCAGCATCCTAAACGTTTTGTTTTCATTTGATTTCTGAAGGAATTGCGGCCTCAAAGTCTGATGAAGCGCCAGGGACGAATGTTGAAATTCTCTTTGTCTCTGATGTTGCAGAGATTCACAAATTACTCAGTAAAACTCACATCCCTCCACACACACAGTTCATCATCTTCCAGTCTGTGTTTAGTACGTTGCACAATGAATAATGTACAAATTTTTTACTCAGAACAAATTGTACTCTATATTATTACACCATGCTACACTAATCCATCCAGCCCACTACCTAGAAGGACAACAAATAAATACTCACATCGACCACTGCAGCACTTCAAGATGGTAGCTCACTGCCACCTTCTCAAGGAACACCTTTTGGACAGGTGATAAATGCTGTCCCAGCCATAGACACCCACAGCTCGTGACTTAATTGAAAATAAAAACTGGTCAATTTTAAGAGATATACAGAAGAGCGACCAGGGCAGATCCTAACTTGTCTCACCCTGTCTGGACGTCACCCAAATTCCAAGGTCTTCAGAAATGGGCACAATGGCCGCCTTCTGCGCAGTGCTTTACTCCTTGACATTTTTATTTGGCATGGATTATGTCACATGTTGTGACCACAAGTGTGTGGAATGGAAGGTGTTGGGGGTGGGGGTGGGAGCAGCGGAAGGTGAGAACCAATGACAAAATGCAGCCCCAAGGGCAAGCGCATAGTATTAACCAGTGCAATCTGAAAGGAGCGAAGCTTTCCCGCCCTGGGCTCAGCTCAGCTGCCCTCCCACCCATCCCTCCACCCCGCACTCTAGACGCGCATGCAACACCACAACCCATTCCCCCGCAATCCATCCCAGAGCCAGCGGAGGGAGCAGACGGCAAATTCCTCACATCCCAAAAATGATCAAGAACACCCTTTTCCTGATGCTTCTAGGGCAATGGTTGGCTCTTTACGGTGAGTGAGAGGCGGATGGGATTCTCAAACCACAACAGTACTGCCATCTCCCCCCCCCCCCGCCCGCAAAGTCGGACAGAAAGTGGAAGTCTGCCCTCACTACGCCCAAGGAACAAGGACCTGGCCTCATGCAGTGAATACATTCACTTGTGGTCATGTCTAATTGGAAAAATGGCCAAAATGCAGGATTGTCGTAGACAATAGTATGGAAAAGGATACCCGGAACCATTGTATAGGATAATGGAGCAACTCTCAAATGAGGGGGATAAATGGGCTCCACTCTCGTCTCTCAATAATCACTTTTAATGTCACTTTTATCTCTTCAGTTGCAGATTCTCAGCTCGCCGGGCCTCAGGGACCCTTCGCCAAGACGGCAAAAGTAGGAGAGACGGTCAAGTTGGAGTGCCATGTCAGCTATCCTGTGGAGTTGGTTACTAGCTATTTCTGGTACAAACAGACTGTGGGTGAAGCCCCGGTAGCAATAGACACCACCAACTGTAAGGGGTCCGATTGTAAATTTATTTCAAAACAAGGTGACAGCGAGCGTGTGCTGCTATTGGAAATCCGTAATGTCCAGGTCAATGACTCTGGGACCTACTACTGTGCTGATAGGGATGGCTATGCTCCTCTCCAGCGGGGACCCAGACTGCTTGTTGGAGGTAAGAGACACACCAAAATCAATCCGAACCGTCCACCCCATTTTGATTTTCCGTTCATTTTTCGTTAACTCTGTCCCAATCTCTGCCCAGACAGTTCCACTGACAAGACGTCCGTCCTCGTCTTCCTCCCGCCGTCTGTATCTGCCCAGATGGACGTCGTCCCCTTGGTGTGTCTAGTCAGCGGGGTCTCTTCCAACGAGATTGTCATTTTCTGGAATATATCCGGCGAGGTGACCCAGGGGGCGAGCGATGTCGGGAAGCGGGAGCCAGACGGCAACTGGAACATCACGAGTCAGGTCATGGTGACCAGGGAACTGTGGACAAGCGGCGCTCTGTGTTCTTGTGTCGTTCAACTGGGAGAGAAAGTCCTGACAAAGAGTGTGTCCTTCACTGAACCGGCAGCAGCAAAGGCAGGTGAGTTATTGAGATGCACAGTGTGGGTATAGATTCAACTTTATAGTGGCCCATTTTCTAAAATAAACCTCAGTCCATCAATTAAGTACCTCCATCAAATAAAAGAATAACCAAATGGGTATAGTTTTAAAGTGTATGACTGGGCACGTGTGTGTGTGTGTTTTATATGGGTGTGTGTATATTTGCATGTTTCAATGCATGGCTGCATGACTGCACACATACATACGTGTGTTTTCGGATGTGATTATGTACGTTCCTGTGTCTATGTATGAAAAACTGCTTGTGAGAAATAGGGTTGCATATATGTGTGAAGGTATACATATGTGTGAGTGCTTATTTAACTTGTGTGCGCCTGCGTTAGTGTGCATGCGTGTGTTTCTGTGCATATATATTTGTTTGTCTGTATATGTGAATGCACTTGCACCTATGTGAGCATGTATGACTGCGTCACTGTGTCTATCTGAATATGCATCTCTGTTATATATGTGTGTATCTGAGCTTGTGTCTGTCTGTATAAGATTGTGTCTTTTTGCTTTTCAACGTGTATAAATGTGTGTCTCCGTGTGTGTACTAATGTGTGTCCCTGTGTCTGCATATGTGTGTGCGTATGAGTTTCTGAATGCCTGTATGAGTCTGAGTGTGCTTTCACCTGTGTGAGAGTGTGTGCATGCTTCAGTCCGAGTATCAATATGTGGTTGTGTGTGTACATACATAATTATGTATGTGTATGTGTGTGGGATTATTTGACTTTGTTATATGGGTGCATGTGTGTCTCTGTGTGTATTTATGCCTTAGTATATATTGTGCTATATGCATGTGCAGGTTGTGAGTTTGAGCCTGCATATGCACATATGTGCGCATGTGATCGTGTAAGTGTCTGTGTGTGTTTGTGTATATTTGAGTGAGTGTGTGTATTTGCGCCTGTGTGTGTATCTATGTGTGTGCAGCATAACAATTCACTTTTTAGAGTTGTATTCTCAGGCAGCAGATCTTGGAAAATGGTTTGTAATAAATCCAAGTACACAATGAGCGGTGGCACAGTGGTTAGCACTGCTGCCTCACAGCGCCTGGGACCCGGGTTCAAATCCCGACTCAGGCAACTGACTGTGTGGAGTTTGCACGTTCTCCCCGTGTCTGCGTGGGTTTCCTCCGGGTGCTCCGGTTTCCTCCCACAGTCCAAAGATGTGCGGGTCAGGTGAATTGGCCAAGCTAAAATTGCCCGTAGTGTTAGGTAAGGGGTAAATGTAGGGGTATGGGTGGGTTGCGCTTCGGCGGGTCGGTGTGGACTTGTTGGGCCGAAAGGGCGTGTTTCCACGCTGTAATCTAATCTAATCTGTAAGTAATCTAATCTAATGAGGTAATGAATTTCCTAATGAGGGGAATGCTCCTGCAGGGGTTTCACACTCGCTCACTTCTACTCAACTGATAGGAACATTGGACAATGGAGTGTAGGGAAAGGACTAGCGATTTCGCTGTACTTTGGATGCTGCCTGAACTGCTGTGCTCTTCCAGCACCAACAATCCAGAATCTGGTTTCCAGCATCTGCAGTCATTGTTTTTACCAAAGGACTAGGCCACTCAGCCTCTTATGCCTGTTTTGCCGTCCATTAAAAGGGTGGGGGTTGCATTCAGAATACTGTACTACTTTCCCGCCAGTCAGCTTCAGCTTGACTCCCTTTATAATTTACTGGGAGCTTCACTTTCAGTCCCTGGCTGACAGACAAACTCAAGCTCAATATTAAGTTCATTTCAGGTATCAGCAATTGAATCTCAGGCTAGCGTTAATTTATGAACGTTTGTTGCAGTTGATTCGTTAAGAGCAGTTCCGGCTTAACCCTGTTGAAGCAGACTGGCGACCGTTCATTAATATGTGAAGGGAGTGGGACTGATGAACATGTGGAAACTTCCCCTTCATTAACGCAGAACTCAGTTGCAACAAAATGCTATCTTACTCTTCATAATTCCCTGGTCAGAACCGCAATGGCGTGCCCAACTCTGCAACACAGATCTTGAGAAAGATCATTGGAGACAGTGCAGAGGCTGATTTCCCAGGGTGGGACTCGGCAACAAGTGAATTTAGTTTCTGTAGAGAGTTAGGGAGGGGGGGGGTCATTCTCCTCAGATCACGAAAGGCTAAGGGGATAGAGTGAATCAAGTTGACCAAAATTATGAGAGTGGAACAGTAAGGGCGGTAGGTGCTAGGTTCCATCGAATCCATGAGGGCCAGACCGTTCCTACCAGCAGAGGGTCAGGTAACAAAGGGAGACACGAATTGAAAAGAATCAGAAAAAGAACTGTTTGGGGCAAAGTGAGAAGAATTTGATTCTTTCGTCAATCCAATTGCTGTGGTCTGGGGATGTGCGGCCTGAAATGAAGATAGGAAATATTTGAGAAAATCACAATCACACGGCTGCGGTAAATGCAACACATGAGACACACCTGCTGAGGAGCTGGCACGGATAGAATGGGAAGAATCGCCTCATTCTATGCGTCATCAGTCTGGGATTCTGTATATTTTTCTTCCGTTTTTGTAATTGTTGAGTTGCAATACCTGTACCGTCAGTCCATTTATCTGAACTGACAAAGATTTTGTTGCTTCCTGAATCCTGAGTCCGCTTCAAATCCGATTTTGTTCTGATTTCACTTCGGAGTTTGATGCTCAGATAGAGTCAAGATTCCCATTCGACAATCCCAGACAATAAGAATGATTTGACTGAGTAGTGATTTTTTTTTTATTCTCCCTCTCTTTCTCTCTCCAGAAGGGTGCAATCCAGTCAATAACGTTTTGAGAATCATCTCGGCAATCCTCCTCCTAATCATGATTCTAATTATGGTCTGGTTAGACAAAGGCAGTCGATCAGGTAAGGAATTACCATTTCCCAGTGATCCATTGACAAGAATTCTTTTTCCCATTCCCAGTTGATAATTGCTGTTTCTTGCTCCAACAGCGACAGGCAGGAGACCCCACAATGAAACGTGAGTATCTAAACCATTTGTGAAGTGCATCACTGGGACTCCAAATGCTCGCTTGGCCAACGATGGTGGCATCCCATAAATGTTTTTTTTTAAAAAAAACTCTCCAGTTATTCAAATATCAGGGGGGAAAACGAAATGCTATGGTTCAGGGAAATTTCAGACAAATGTAGAGAATATAAGAGAAGCACGAGTCCAGTATGACTGTTTTCTGGACACTCTATTCCCAGCATCCTCTACATTTTTGAATCCAGGCATTGATTCCTGCCCGTTTATGTCTTGCACTACCTTCCCAGACTGATTGTGAGGCCGCTCAACAACTCCTTGTTCAACTCTTTCTGGCAACCAGGTGCGGATGTACAAGAGCGAAATGTAACATGCAACTTTTTGGTTTTGTCTGCACCCAGCTTTCGATTGAGAGAGAGAACACAAAGAGGCGAATGAGACCAGTTGCAATTAGGTAAGTGGGATTGACAGATTAAAAACCCAATGGGGAAATTCACGAGAGTCATGAGTGGATTCCTCCCTGTGAATCTGTTCTCCACTCTGACGCCTGTCGTTCCCTGAGAACTCATTAGCCCTCATGTTAGCATAATATTAGGTCTGTTTCTGTATTAGTTATCCTCTGAAATAATTGTAAATAAAAAGGTTGCAGTTATTTATAAATACCAGCAAATAACATTAGACTCATTTTCAGACACTAAATGTAACTGTTTATAAATATCAGTAGCAATATTGCATTTACTTATAAATGCCAGCAGTTATATTATTTACAATTCTAAATACCAAGAGTAATATTACATTTATTTACAAATATCAGCAGTAACATTGCGTTAAGTTTAAATGTCTGCAGTTACATTATACTCATTTTAAACGCCAGCAATAGCATTGTATTTTTTTTATAAATGCCAACAGTAACATTGTATTTGTTTGTAAATACCAGCAGTAACATATCATCTTTTTATAAATGCCAGCAGTAATATTATGTTTACTGATAATATCGTATTTATTTATAAATATGAGCAGGAACATTTTATTTGTTTATGAATTCCAGCAGAAATATTATGTTCCTGTCTGCTGACTCCTATTGTCTCATTATGGCTTGCAAATTTAGGCTGTGGGCATGTTTCGCAACTGGATTGTGCAGAGTTCAGGTGTTAAGATCTCTGATGGCCCTAATATAAATTAATGTTTAAACTTCAGCATATTGGGGACACTATTTCAATAGGTATGGTGGACAGGAAACTTGGAAGACATACGGTCTGTGAGGGAATCTACAGATTTCAGAAGAATGTTGACAGTTTGATTGAAAGAGCAGATACATTTGATGCAAGGGAGTTGTGATATGATTTATTTTGGTTGGCTCAAAAAGCAGGGGTTCAGACAAAATAGAGAGAGTATTTACAACTGGATGCTGAAAAAGAGTGATCTAGATGTAGATTTATTTGTATCATGGAAGGTGGTAAGTGCCGTGACAAGAACATTTAATACTCACAGTGTCGTGGACTTAACAAATCAGGGGAATGGATTACAATAGCGAGAAATGCATCTTACCCTGCTTAAAACATTGTGTTTGCCCCAAATTGTATATCAGTTAAACTCCGTCCTCTGCCACACACCATAGAAAGGTCATGAAATCTTGAGTTAAAGAGAAAGACAGAGTCCTCAAGTGATTCACGATTTCTTTTCCAAGGAAGAGGGAGTTCATTGATCGGGATAGATCAAAGGAAGTACACCTTTCTCCTTGGTGAAGGGAATGGTGAGAGGGGAGTCCATAGAATTCTTTAAAATCATGAGGGAAATGAGTAGAGCGGAGAGTGAAAAACAGTTGCATGGGCATAATATTTTCTTGTAAGGCAGGGGACAATAGTAAATTAGGTGATGTCACCAAGTTGGAGCATAGTGATGGAGAAAGTGAGGACTGCAGATGCTCGAGATCAGAGCTGAAAATGTGTTGCTGGAAAATGCCAGCAGATCAGGCAGCATCCAAGGAGTAGGAGAATCGACGTTTCGGGCATGAGCCCTTCTTCAGGAATTAGGGCTGATGAAGGGCTCATGCCCGAAACATCGATTCTCCCGCTCCTTGGATGCTGCCTGACTTGCTGCTATTTTCCAGCAACACATTTTCAGCTCAGTGGAGAATAGTGATGCATTGGTAGGAACAATGATGCATTCAGAAGATTTTAGTGCCTTGGTAGGACAATGGAGAATTGTTAAGATAATAATGCGTTGGTTCGTCAGTGGTGCATTAGTAAGACAATGGTGTTCTGGTAGGATAAAAGCAAATCACTGTGCATGCTGGAATCTGAAACCAAAATAGAAAATGCTGGAAAATCTCAGCAGGTCTGGCAGCATCTGTAAGGAGAGAAAAGAGCTGACGTTTTGAGGCTAACTGACCCTTTATCAAAGCTTATAAAAAGGGAGAAATAGGGAGGTATTTATATTAGGCTGAGAGAAGAGACAAACGAAAATCCTGTTGGAGAGAAGAGCAGTACTTCTTCAGGGTAGGCATCCCTGGAAGTGAGGTGGCAGTGGGTTAAACACTGGCTAAAAGCAAATTACTGCGGATGCTGGAATCTGAAACCAAAAGAGAAAATGCAGCTTTCCTAATTGCTTGCTGTACCTGCATCTTTGCCTTCAGGAAACCATGAACAGGATACCCAGATCCATCTGCATCACTGAAATTTGCAATCTCGCAATATATCGACCATTATCTCTTGTCTGTTCCTCCATCAAAATATATACATTTTCCCACATTGAACTCCATTTGTCAGATATTTTTGACTGCTCACTTAGCTTAGCTGTATGCCTCAATAACCATATTATCTACTCTTCACAATTTCTGTAACTATCTATCTTTACGTCATGAGCTAATTTTGCCGCTGCAACAATGGTTCCTCCATCCCAGCCATTATTTTAAAAAAAGTAAACGGATGAGTCTCCAGCACCGAACCTTGTAGCATGCTTTCATTATGTTTTCAAACCACTAAAAAAAGCTAAGATCATCAGATAGCACTTTCCAAATATATGACCACAACCACATGGAAAGACAAGGGCAGTAGACATGTGGGAATGCTATCACCTGAAAATGCCCTTCCAACCTATTTGCCATCTTGACTGCAACTACACCAGCCTTTCCTTAAATCTCGCTGTCTAAAAATCCTGCAGTTCCCTCGCTATCAATGGTGCATGTGTCCATACACTACACGAGTCTGCAGCAGGTTGAACAGACATCACAACATCACAATTGCAAATGCACTGAGTATGTGCAATAAATTCTCCCAGTTGCACCAACATCACACGGGTGAACTTAAGTTAATTCAGTTTTCTGTCAGGTAGCCAGTCTTGATTACCTGGCAATATAATAGAGTTGAAAATGTGTTGCTGGAAAAGCGCAGCAGGTCAGGCAGCATCTAAGGAACAGGAAATTCGACGTATTGGGCATAAGCCCTTCATCAGGCTTATGCCCGAAACGTCGAATCTCCTGTTCCTTGGATGCTGCCTGACCTGCTGCGCTTTTCCAGCGACACATTTTCAGCTCTGATCTCCAGCATCTGCAGACCTCACTTTCTCCTCGAATATAATAGAGTTGCTCACGTGAATATTTGGAATTCGAAGTCAGGTGTTGAATGATGGAATCATGTGCAGGTTACATTTCCCAGAAATTGCACCCGATTGACAGAGAGCAGTGCATCTGAATTTTGTGTCACATCCCTCTGGTGACTGAGACTGGATTCACAACACACCTGTTAAGCAATTTTTCCATTTGATAATTGAAAGGAGAGGTAAATTCCAGGTAAAATACCTCTGTCCGACTAAGAGGGGGATTTCCAGATGTATCCATTTACATTTTCAACTGCTAGCTTTTTGATACAATTTTTTTTGCTTATCGTGACAGTGACGCACAGCCGACACAATAGGCCTGGCCACTGTTGCGTGGATTGAATGAGGACAACAGATTATCGAGTTGGTAAAAAGGGTGAAAGAAGCAAATTCAACAAGACATTTCAATCGATGAATTAAATAAATATTTGTACAAGGGCAGGGGCTTCTTGTAGAATCGTGGAATCGACCATTCAAGGTGCTGACACAGCCATAGGTGTCCAAATGATACCTTCTATGCTGCATTGGCCTAAGAATGTATGAAACGTGCTAGAGGGTGAGGGAGTGGGAAATAAGAGGAAATTTGACTTGTACTTCACTATAAATTTTAACATATTTTCCCAGACTGGGAGCAATTCCCCAAAAGTCTCCTTGGAGTCAGGATTTCGAGGTAAAGGAAGAAAAAAAGAAAGCAGGTCTCACGTGAAAATCCAGATGGAATTCGATCCAAGAGGATTTATGGAGGAAACCGGATCTGCAAGAGATCTCACAGCTCTGTTGCAATCAGTTGGAGCCTTGCAAACACTGAGGCTGTGGTTTTAACTTCACTTTTGACTTTGTGAAGTCATTTTGTTGCATGTAACTGACTGGACTACTGTGGACTTAATTCAAGCTGTAATTTCCAAGTAATTCAGATAAAATAAACTGTGACGTTTATTGGATTGATATCTTGCTCCTAAAATACGAAGAGCTGCAGAATGCAAATATAAACTCCAAGAGCGCTTATCTGAAGAGTGGAGAAAAATTGGACTGAACTGACAGCCTTGAGATGCGTGATTTAGACATGGAGGTCATTTCTGACATGGTGTTCACTGTCTGAACCAGCGGTTTCATTCCATTCACCACCGCTCTTTCCATGTAATCTGACCACTCCAAGTACCTGCTTTTGACGTTTACTTCTTATTGTCGTTGTTTAACAAAAAAAATCTCACAAATTTAAAATTAGCAACCAATCCAACGTGCAATGCCGAGTATGAAAGATTGTTCCCAACCTCCAACACCTTTTATGTGTTGAAGTACTTGGTAAAATCCCACCCGACTGGTATGCCCCTAATTCTCAAACTAACACGCCCCCCACCCCACTTCTAGAATCCCTAACCAGTGGAAATAATGTAACTTTATCTACCCCATCCTTTCCTGTTAATATCTTATCCTGGATGAGGTGGGACAGGACAAAGAACCACCTCACTCCCACCACACCATCCTCAGAAGCTCATTGTCCCTCATCCAGGCGCCAAAGCTGGGGACTCCAAATCTCACTGGGATTCTGCTGTTGCTGTGAGAGAAGTTGTGAACATTACTGAATGAATGGTGCTCTGTGTGCATGTGGTGCAAATACATGTCTAAGCAGTAAAACTGGGCCCAGAGAGACTGCTCTCTGCGGTTTCCTGTTTACTACAATCAGTGTGCTGCCCCTGACTCAGCGTGTGCTTTGCACAGTGCACCTGCTATCTCGTCTTCTCTCTTCAGCAGACACAGCCGTTGGCTTAACGTTGTAAGAAGGTGGCTGAGGCACCTGGAAAGATGAAAGAATTGATAAAATCAACACCAGAAATTAGAGAAAAACGGAGAGAGTAAGCAGGTTGAAATATTCTTTCGGTAATTATCATGAAACACAGGTCATTCGGCCCCTCCCTTTCCTCTAGTTTCTTTGCTCCTTAGAAACTCTTGTCAATGACCATGCCCGACTCTTCCTCTCTTCCTCATGCAATTATACAGCGTCCACTATAAAACTATTTTTGCCTATTCACTTTGTTGTCTCCCCTGCAGAATGATTCTCATTTCCTGCTCGCTCCCTTTGCCAACTAGTACCCCATCCCCATGGGAAAGAGTCCCCAGTTCTCCCCAGTCCTCGTGGGAACAAGTCCCCCATTCTCTCCACACTGGGGAGTCCCACATTCTAGCCCACTGCCCATCGGAGTTAATCCTCCATTCACCCATTTCGCCCACTCCCTTTGGGAGCGAGTTACCCACTCACGGTGGCAGTGAGACCCATACCATGCCCACTCTCCATCAGAATGAGTTCCCTACTTCACACAACTGTCAGGGTGAAATTCTCCCAGTTTTCCCATTGGGATCATTGGCGTCATAGCTCTTGCATCTCCACCCCCCACTTCCGATCTCAACGCACACCAAACCCCACAACTGAAAAATTTTACGCTAAGGTAAGAGTGGACCGGTTTCTTTGAGTTATATCTGTAACAACCTGAGCAAAAACTAACATAAAAGCAAGCTCCGAGACATGATTTGCAAATGTGATTGAAACAAAATAGGGCTTTGCAAAAAGTCCCTCAGATCTGAGATCTGGGTTAAGGTGAATTTTGGAAAAAGATGCTGTTGTCACGCCTGGGTACATTTGAGTAATTTGACTCCATGCATTTTTTAATTCACCACTTTGAGAGCCGAGTTGATTTTATTGTACAAGGTGCCTTGCTAGTGGAATAATTTAGAAGGGAAATCTTCACACCAGTCAATCGCATCAAAATGCTAGCTTCAATCACATCTAATGGTCACAAAAATAAAATAAAATTATGCATACCCTTTTTAAAACAGAGCAAATTATCTCTGTATTGGTAAAATACGATAATCCTCTGGCATTAAAATGTTTGCTCAATTTCTAATACAACTGCAAAAGCTGCTGATTCTACAATGCTTCCTGAAAGAGTTCTACCAGCCACAGTCTTGTCTGAAAACAGGAAATAGACCAGCCACAGTCTTGTCTAAAAACAGGAAATAGAACAGGATAGACATAAACACAGTAAAAAGCTAAGGGTGGGTGATCATCGGGCTGATCTGTGTTGCAGAAAGATCACCCAATACTCTGAGAAAATGACCAGGACACGCAGAAAACCCTTCACCAAGTTAAACTTTCATTTGCAAATACAAGCTGCATCAGAAAATCAGAAAACGTCTTTCCTGTCTTTTCTCATTTCCTCTCTTACCTGGTAGCATTAGGATAACCAATCATACCAGCTTGTTTTGTCTTTCTAAACTAATCACCTTGGGCCACACTGGTCTAACGCTTACAGTTAACCTATCACATTACACCACCATCGTCTTAGCATTAGTTCATCTATAACGTGATTTAAATAGCCTATCATACCTGAGTCCTGCAATATCATCCTATGCATGCATTATACCAATAAGTTAATGACGTGACTGCCAAATTAACTTCCATACATTCCGTACCTGTTGCTTGGGAAACCCTACAATCGCTTGGTTCATGTTTTCTCCATTCTCACAGGGAGTATTGTGGATGAAGTTCCAGACGAGCATGGCACGCCATAAATGCATTTGTTTATTCATTTTAATCTTAGTCGAGGTTATGACTCCGTGACTGGTAGACTCTCGAGAAAATCAGCACGCTGCAAAGATTAAGCAGAGAGTTTCCTGTTAATGGATTCAGAGGTCAGAATCGACATTTGCTGGATATCTCTGTAGCCTGATATATATTTTCATCCTGCATCTGGCTGACGCTGTGATTGATACATATCCTTATTCTGCTGCTGGGCGGCGCAGTCACTGGCGTACATCCTGATCCACATCGCTGGGTCTCTCTGCGACTGATATATAGCTTTATGCTCACCGCTGGATGTCGCTGTGACTGATATATGTCCTCACCTCTGCCGCGGGTCGGTCCTTTGACTGAAACATGTCTACATTCCTGCTGCTGGGCGATTCTGAAACTGATATACAGGAAATGTGGTCCTGTTAGAGTGATGAATAAGGCTGGTAGGAGGAGGGAACAATAGATCAATAGATGTTGGTCAAGAATAAGAAGGAAGCATATGTCAGGTACAGACAACTGGGCTTGTGAACCTCTTGAAGAGAATAAGGGAACAGAAGTATTCTTTCTTGGCAGATAAGTTTAAGGAAATCCAAGGAGATTCTATAAAAAATGTTGTCAGCAAAAGGCAGAGGAAACATGGGAACACAACCACCTGCAAGATCCCCTCGAAGCCACACATTCTAACTTCAATATATATCCACCATTCCTTCAATGTCACCTTGTCAAAATTCCAGCAAGCACTCCCTAAAAGCACCATGGATGTCGCTCCGTACTACACAGGTACTGTGAGGGTTCTAGAAGGTGGCTCATCATCTCTGGCTCAAGGGGAAGCTAGCATTAGGTAATAACCGTTTGCACAGCCAGGAACGCCCACTTCCCCTGAAATTGCAAAGTAAAAATAAACATGTGGAAGCTTGCTGAACACAGATTGGTTGCCATGTCGGTGTCACCTTAAAATGACAACACGACTAAAAAGTGATTCATTGGCTGTAAAGCACGTTGGGGCATGCCAAAGTTCTGAACGGTGCTATCCCAATGCAAGTTCTCCCCCTTGATCTAACTGAGCAGCAATACATCAGACATGACATTGTGAAGGACAATAAGTTGAACTGAAAATCGAAGGGAACAAAGGAAGTGCTACTGACAGCCTTTGACCAACACTGATTTTAGAAGTGCTTCATTTTCTCTAAAGCAAAAATACTATAAAAGTTCAATTAGGATTGATAAATGCAGCCCTTGGCGACGGCGTGGCGGGGAATTTACTAGAAAGGGACAAGGGATGAGGGTCTTCAGTTTAAATTTCGCCCTCTTCCTCCTTGCTCATGAAACCCTTCATGAATGTAAATTTGCACATGTCAATCTCCTTCAAGACACAGATGTTTGCCCTGTCCTTTAGCAACAGGCCATTAATTCTCAGAAGAAAAAATACATATGATTTCTCCAGACCCTTTCCTGGGTTTTTTAAAGGACTTTGTATCAATTCAAGAACTTTTCAAAACTGGTGGACGGTACAGAGATGGGGAGGGGTGAAGGGGCTGATGGAGGTGAAAGAGGTAGTGAGGGACGAATGGGCTAGAGGATGGAACAGATTGGGAAGGTTTGAGAGTTTGGAGGAGGTTGCAGGTACAGGGAGTAGCGTAACCACTAGAAAACGAGATAGGTAGGCATTTATATTTGGAAAAGGCTTCAGAGATAGGGAAGGATGTAGGATCTGCAGGAGATTTAAGAGCCAGGGAGTGATATAGGAGCTGGAGCGACTTCAGAGGTATGAAAGGCTGTAGGTGCTGGTGGAGGCAATTGACATGGGCGGTCTGTGGAGGTTGGACGAATTTACACATAAAGGGAGGTTATATAAAGGGATGTGACAGAGATAGGGAAAGGTATAGGGCCTAGACGAGGTGATAGAGATAGAGAGGGGTGTTGGAGCTATAGGAGGTAACAAGGAATGGGTGGGCATAGAGGAGCCGATGGAGTTGACAGATGTAAGGTCTGGAGGAAGTAACAGAAATAAGGAGGCTGGAGGGATGATGGAGTTACAGACGTAAGGAGGCGTGTAGGAGATGGAGGAGATTACTGAGACGGGGATGGGTTTGAGGGTTGGTGGAAGTCAGAGTGATAGGTAGATATTTAGGGGCTGGAATGAGTGAAAGATATAGTGAGGGGTATAGGTTCTTGAGGAGCTCACAGATTTAGTGAGAGATTGCAGAGTTTGGAGTAGATTAAAGTGATAAGCATTTTTCAATGTGATGGCGGAGGCTACGGTATAGGGAGCGGAGTAGGTTAGAGTTGCTGAAAGAGTTAGGATGCATGTAGGGACTGGAGTTAGTGATAGAGACAGCTCAATAGTGTAGTGGTTGGAGGAGAGCACAGAGACTTGGAGTATCTCCATGTAGGGATAGAAGGCGTTACAGTAATAGGGAGTGATATAATGTTGGAAGAGATTGCAAATATTGCCAATGTTGTAGATGCTGGAAGAGATGACAGAGATTGGCTGGAGTTGGTAATAGCGATTTGGAGGATTGTTGTGGATGAAAAATATTGTTAGAAGTGGAGAGGGTTGCATAGATATGGAGAGGTGTCAGGTCTGATGGAGATCACAAGGGAAGGATATGGGGACCTCTAGTGGGTACAGAGACATTGAGAGCTGCAGGTGCTGGAGGCATTAAAAGAAATAGGGAGGAATATGGGGTCTGCAGGAAATCGCAGAGATAGGGAAGTATAGAGGATCTGGAGATGGGTCTGGAGAAAGGGTGGGATATTGGGACTGGAGGAGGTGACAGTGGTGAAGATGGGTTTAGGGGCTGAAAATTGTTACAAATATGGGAGAGCATGGTTAGGAGTAGATTGCAGGATATGGAGAATTTTTAAGGTTGGAGGAGATGACAGAGTTAGGGAGGGGTTTAGTGGCTGAAGAAGTTTACAGTGGCGTAGGGATTGGAGGGGTGACTGAAGATAGAGACGGGTGTACCAACTGGGGAAGGAGAAAGAGATAGGGAGTGGTGAAGAGGCTGTAGAAGGTTACAGCAATAAGCGGGGAATAAGGGCGATTCGATATTTCTGCAGAATCATATTGTGACTAGCGGTAGTTATATGATTAGGAGAGGGTGCAGGCACTGGAGATATTTTCAGAAATTACAAGGAACCTAGAGTCTGGCAGAAGTGAAAGAGATAGAGGAGGATGTGGGAATTGTATTAGGGGATGGAGATTGTTTGGGATAATGGGTTGGAGAAGGTGGCAGAGATAGGCTTGGGATCCAAGGCTAAAGGAGATAGGGAGGGGCTCAGGAACTGGAGGAGGACCTGTTGATAGGGTGGAGAGTAGGAATTAGAGGAGGCAACAGAGACTTGGAGAAGTTCCAGGTCTGGAGGTGGTTACAGAGATAGGGATGGACATCAGATCGCAAGAAGCTTGCAGTGAAATTGAGTTGGCTACGGCCTGCAGGGGTTAGCAGAGCTAGGGAGTGGTATAGGGACTTAAGGGTTTGATAGGGATGGAAATGGTCTGTAGGGGCTGGAAGATGTAACAGAGATATAGACTCAAGTAGGGGCTGGCGGAAGTGACGGAAATGAGGAGGGCTATAGTGGTAGATGGGGTTATGGAGTTAAAATGGGGTCTAGGAGATGAAGGAGTTTACAGAGAAAGGGAGGGGTTTGGTAAATGGAGGAAATCAGAGTGATAAGGAGAGATTCCGGTCTGGAGGGAATACAGAAATAGTGATGGGTATGTATTCCTGAGGAAGTTGCAGAGTTCCGAGAAGCTGTCGGGGCTCAATTACATTAAGAGATAGGCACAGTCGTGTGTGCTGGTGGAGCACCGATATTGAGAGTGATATGTGGCTGGAGGTGTTCACAGAGATGGAGATAGGTATGGGGCAGATGTTGGTGACAGAGACAGGTGAGAAGTGTAGTGGCTGATGAACGTCACAGAGGTAAGGACGGATATAGGGTTGGGTGGGATTAAAGTAATAGGGAGCGGTGTAAGCATTGGAGGAGGTTACAAAGACTGTGAATGCTTTGGATGCTGTAGGAGGTGACAGAGATTGGGAGGGGTTGTATGGCTGCTGATGCTTAAAGAGATAGGGCGGATTGTTGTGGATGGAGATGATTGGATAGACATTGAGACATGTAGGGTCTCATGGAGAGTACAAAGAAGCTATATAAGACCTCAGGTGGTTACAGAGCTACGGAAAGGGTGTAGGTACTGGAGGCAATCACAGAAATAGGGAAGAATCTAAGTTTGGCAGGAAGTAGCAGAGCTAGGGAAGGGTGTAGGGACTGGCGAAGGATATGGATATTGGATGAGACATAGGGGCTGCACGAGGTGACCATGGTATAGAGGGGATTAGGAGCTGGAAGATTTTACAGCGATTGAACGGGGCCTAGGTGCTGGAGGAGGTGATAGGGAGAGTTTCAGGGACTGGAGATTTACACTGTGAAATATTGGGTTCAGCGAATGAAGGAGATTACAGAGATAGGGATTAGTTAAGTGTCTTGAGGATATGTTATAGAGGTGGGTAGGGGTTCAGCAGTGATTGGCGATATCTGGGGAACAATATTGGGACCTGAGGTGGTTATAGAGATAGAGTCTGGAAGAGATAACAGAAGTACTGAGTGACCAAGGAGGTGATTGGAATAAGGAATGATGTAGTGGTTGGAGGAGATTGCGAGAATTGTACATGCTTGAGGTGGTTACTGAAAGACGAACGGGTGTAGGGGCTTGTTGAGGTGACAGAGTTAGGAAGGAGTGTTGGAGCCAGAGCGTGTTAAAGACATAGGGAGGTGTTTCGGGAATGGAGGGTGTATCACAGACATTGTGTGCTTTAGGATCTATGGAGTGTTATTGGAAGGGGTGTAAGCGTTGGAGTAGAATATTACAGAGATAGGAGGTGTGCTGAAGCTGGATGGAGTAACAGAAATGGAGAGAGAGGGAGGGAATGTAAGGTGTAACACAAATATGGAGCATTAAATGGCTGTAGAATGTTACAGAGATAGCGAAGGTTGTCAGAATGAATGAGCGAAAGCTGGAGTGAGATCCAATGTGGGGCTTGAGTGATTGGGAACAGGAGTGAAATGCAGAATAAGAGAGTACAAAGGACAAACATTAGGAGCCCTCTTCGATTATTTTGAGGGACCAATCTATCACGTGTGTGCTTGTGTAAGTGTGTGACATGTCTGACAAGAGGTTCTGCACTTTCCATCTTGTTCATGGGGAAGCTACAGCCACCTATGTGATGTATTGGACCTGACGACTGATGCCTGTGCTGTTGTTGCTGCTGCTGTGATAAGAGGTTTCAGTTCCTCCGCCGACATGACCCCCTTCTGCCCTTCCATCTGGAATGAGTAAACGTGCCACCAGCAGCTCCTTCACAAACAGGGCAAAAACAGCATCGCTTTGGCTCTTGGAAGCGAAACTAAAGCATTCGAAATGCCATCCAAGTCACCAGAGATGAGTGTCTGCGCTGCGTGAAGCTCAGAAGCAGCCTGGGGGTCAGCTGTTCGACCATGTGAATCATCAGTGGGTGGCCATTAAGGACTGCTAAATGGCTGGTGTTGTGGTACAGTTGCTTTCAACTCAACAAAGCTTATAATGCAACCGATGATTCCATCTAAGAAAGCGGCGGCCGTGCAGTCTATCAACCTGGCATTCAGTTTAATCATGATTGATTGCATCGCAACTCCACCTTCCTAGTCCACGTCCCTCGACTCACTGAGTGTGCAAAATTCTACCCATTAGAATCTTCTATAGACAAAGAGAATACTACAAGTTCACCAGGCTCTGAAATAAAGAATTTCTTTCATCTCAAACCAAATTGGCTGCTCTCTTATGCTGGAACAGCTTCTCGCTTTTCCAGTCAGTAGTTGGGATATGGTTGGGTGTTGCTAATTTGGGAGGTGGGGAAGCACAATCTGTTCACATCGACTAAGTTAAACCTCTCAAAGTTTGTTGTCTTTCAATGGGATGTTCTCTCTTTCCTCTACTAGTGAGAAGTTATAGGCCCACTCTTCTCTTGGGACACCCCTTTCTCCCCAAGTCCCAACCCTTACCGAAATAATCTGTTTTTGTATTCCTCTAACTAAAGTGGATAATTCCACATTTACCCATATCCAAGTCCGCCTACGACTTCCTTACGCAATTGGTAATGGAGTCTATATCCTTTTCCAGCCTTGCTGTTCCACCTTAAAGCCTACTCTCCCCCAGAGATTTGGATCTTTATTTCCTCCTTCCGTCGAGTTCTCTTCACTGATAGTTGCATCATTGCTAATTTAAAATCATTGTAATTTAGAGGGCAGCAGTGCATTGTGTACAACAACAGTTCTGACTCAACACACAGCTGTGACCTGTTTTCTGAAAAAGACATGATAAATATTTTGAAAATAATTAAGAGTTAATCAAAAATTGAAGCCACAAAGTCATAAAGGTCTCCAAGATAGACATTTGCCCTTTGACCAATCAAGTCAGCACCACGCAAGTCAGTGGTTAGCACTGCTGCCTTACAGTGCTAGATACCCGGGTTCAATTCCCGCCTCAGGCGACTGACTGTGTGGAGTTTGCACATTCTCCCCGTGTCTGCGTGGGTTTCCTCTGGGTGCTCCGGTTTCCTCCCACAGTCCAAAGATGCGCAGGTCAGGTGAATTGGCCATGCTGAATTGCCTGTAGTGTTAGTGGAATGGGGGAGGACTTGTTGGGCTTGTTGGGCCGAAAGGCCTGTTTCCACACTGAAAATAATCTATTCTCGTTCCATTTTATGGTACTGAACAGGACTAGTGCATAACTAAATTCTACTTCAATGTGATGAGACTTCTGTCTCTACCATCCTTACAAGCTGTGAGTTCCAGATACCCACCACGCTCAGGCCTCATATGTCCTTGAAATCTCCTGCGCCTTACCTCAAATCTACGTCCTCTGGTCAATATGGACGGATTGGGCCGCGTTATGGGCCTATATGACTTCTTGACTCTATGACACCAAGGAAGCACAGAGAAAGAAAAGATTAGTGCATTTTCTCAAATGCATGTTTTCAAGAGGAGTTGGAAATAGTTCTTAGGTCTAAAGAGTTGGAAGGGCATTGGGAGACAGAGAACTGGGGATAGAGTTGGAGGATCAGCCATGATCCTATTGCGTGGCAGAGCAGGTGTTGAAAGGTCAAAAAGTTTACATTTGCACCTATTTGCTATCTTCTTATGATTAGAAAGTCCAATGGCACATTGAACATTTGTAAACCCGAAAGTTCAGATTATGGACAACCATATAAGAAGCCAGTAAGAGATCGACGGAAGCCCAAGGTGTTGATTTGCCTGGTTTCTGCCCCTTCAGTTGCATTTTGGTCAATAAATAGAGCTGGGAGAGCCCTCTCCATTTTCCCGACACTAGGTGAGGAGGGGCTCCCAGGGGTTTACAGCAAACGTTTCCACTGAGGGCAGCACCCGCAAAATTGGCTGTTTCAGTGCATCCTCCAGTGGAAATGTTTCCGACGCCGCACCTGCTGTGGGCTCTGCTGCTCCGTGTGACAGGTCAGGAATTGCTCTGGGTTAACGTATATTTGTGAAACACTGGTCGGTTTTGTTTCACACCAGCTGGCAAAATAATTCAACGCACGCATGCATTTCCTCAATTGTAGGTACTTTGGCTGTTCCGGTTCTCAGTCAGAGTCCGGTGTCCGACCCACTCTCCGCCGGTCAGACGGCCCAATTCAAGTGTGCTATACAGAACGGTGATGTGGGCAGCTGCCAGGTGCATTGGTACAGTCAGACTCCCGGAGAAGCCCCGGTGTGGGTGATCATGCAAGTGACAATAACATTTTTAGAGGCACCGGTTTCACAGACGATTTCCAACCTTGGGGGGGGGGGGGCGGGGGGGGGGGGGTGTGGAGTGGGAGAGGGGAGGGAGGTGTTGGTCAACTTTAGTTTTGTTTGCAACAGGAACAAAACATTCTAATGTATTGAACTTCACAATTTTAAAACTTGAATCAGGTAATAGCCCACAGCTCGCTATTTTCTTTTAGGAAGTGTCCCACGCAGGTCAATCTCTCCTGATTAGTCTAACCTCCCAATTCTGTCACTGATCTTGTCAATGATAGCCCCTTTCAGGGTGCCTCTGTAATTTTGACAGATGTACTCTGGACTCTGTATCTTCATACAGTCTAACTAACAAGAGTTGATTGTGGGTAAAACATGCGCCGAGTCAGGAGCTGCAAGCTGAGGGTCATAAACCGGCAACCCACAGAAAGATCTCTATCTCAGTTCTGTTTCCCACACCAGTCCTATTCACACACACGCGCGCGCGCAGATGCAAGCATACAAGCCCAACTTAAGCTCAGCCCCTTGGTGATGGATAATGAGCTCGCCCTAGAAGTGGGGCACTCGTTCCCTCTCATCTCATCCAAAGTGAGTTATCCCTAATTCCACAGAGAAACTCGTGCAGGTTTTACTAAAGGCAGTGAGGGAATATTGTTCCCATTGGAGAGAGGGTCGATAACAAGGTTTGGGTAGAGGAAGGGAATTCAGAAATGACTGTTTTGTTCAGGTTGTAAGTTTGCTCGCTGAGCTGGCAGGTTTGTTTTTAGACGTTTCATTACCTGCTGGGTAACATCATTAGTGAGCCTCTGGTGTTCTGTCCTGCTTTCTATTTATATGTCTTGGTCTCTTAAGGTGGGTGATATTATTTCCAATTCTTTTTCTCAAAGATTGGTAAATGGGATCAATGTGGTTATTGATGGAATTCTGGTTTGAATGCCATGCCTCTAGGAATTACCGAGCTTGTCTCTGTTTAGCCTGTCCCAGGATGGGTGTTGTCCCAGTCGAGTGGTGTCCTTCATCTTTCTGTATGAAAGGATACTAGGGAAAGTGGCTCATGCCTTTTGGTGGCTACTTGATGATCGCGTATCCTGGTGGCTAGATTTTTGCCTGTCTGTCCGATGCAGTTTCTTGCAGTCCTTGCATTCTATTTTGTAAATGACATTCGTTTTGCTGTTTGTTCGTATATTGTCCTTTAGGTTCATCAGTAGCTGTTTCAGTGTGTAGATTGGTTTGTGGGCTGCCATGATACCAAGGGTTCGTAGTAGTGTGGTAGTCATCTCCAAGATGCCTTTGATGCATGGTAGTGCGGCTCGAGTTTCTGAGTGTGTTGTGTCTACTTATTTCAGCTTGTTGTTTAAGAGTTGGCGACTGTGTTTGTCAGGTACCTGTACTTCTTCAATACATGCATAGGTATTTTTCTTCTGCTGCTCGTATTTCCTGGGTGCTGCAGTGTGTTGTGATTCGTTTAAATAATATCTGGATGCAGCTCCATTTGTGGGTGTTGCAATTATTGCATCTGTAGTTAAGTATCTGGTCTGTGTCTGTTGGTTTCCTGTAGACGCTGGTCTGCAATTCTCCAGTAACTGTCCGTTCCACTGTGACATCTAGGAAGGGGAGTCTATTGTTGTTCTCCTCCTCTTTTGTGAAATTTATACCAGTAAAAATATTGTTGATGATTTTATGGGTTTCCTCTGATTTGTTCCGTTTTGTGATGACAAAGGTGTCATCCCAGTAGTGGACCCAAAGTTTGGGTTGGATCGTGGATCGTTTGTTCAAGTCTCTGCATTACTGCTTCTGCTCAGAAGCCTGATCCCATGGGTGTTCCGTTGATTCGTTTGTAGGTCTTGTCATTAAAGGTGAAGTGGGTAGAAAGCCACAGCTTTACGAGCTTGATGATGCTTTTCTTGCTGATGAAGTTGGTGCTGGCTGGTGGTTGTGTCCTTCTAGTAGCGTGGTCAGTGTGTCATTGGCCAGACTGATTTTAATTGATATGAATAGGGCTGTTCCATCAAGGAAGAGCATTATTTCGTCCTCTTCTATCTTATGTTTTTGATTAGCTCAGGAATTCTTGGGAAAAGTGGATGGAGTGACATGAGTCTTCCACTAGGTATTTCAGTTTCTGGTGGCGTTCCTTTGCTAGTCCGTATGCTCAGACCCATACTCTCACTCCCTGGCACACCGACAGAGGGATGAGCAAAGGAATTCCACTGAAAACTGAAATATAAAATATCATGCAAAATTTGTAACAAACACTACATCGAACAGACAGGGAGAAAACAAGCTACCAGATTACATTAACGCCAACTAGCCACCAAAAGACATGACCCACTATCGCTAGTGTCCTTACATACAGATGAAGAAGAACACCACTTCGATTGGTACAACACATCCATCCTTGGATAGGCTAAACAGAGACATGCAAGGGAACTCTTACAGACCTGGCATTCAAACCAGAACTTCATCCATATACACATTGATTTCGACCCCATTTACCAACCTCTGAGAAAAAGAACCGGAAATGATATCAAAAACCTGAAGAGCCCAAGACACATAAATAGAAAGTAGGACAGAACACCGGTACTTCGCGAAAGGCTCACCGATGTTGTTGCCAGGCATATTGGCGAAACGTCTGCAAGTTAACCTGCCAGCTCAGCGAGCAAACTTACAACCTGAACCTCAACTTGATGTACAAACCTTCTCAAAAATTGCAAGTGTTATGTTTTCTGACCCACTGAGTCATTGTGATTAGGAACTTCGGAAAGTGGAAGCAGATTGAAAAGAAACTTTCAACAAGTGAGTAGGGTCAATGGCACGGTTTGGGGAGGATGAGTGATAGGGAAGTGTGGAGTGTGGGATAACCGAATCGCTCCTTCATTCACAGAATAGCAGCATAACAATATGTCTCTTTTCTGTGTTTTCATGTTCAAAACTTTAGATTCCCCCGGGCACCATTTAGCTGAGGCCACCCACTAAGTTCTGTGAACTGCCAAGGATTAATCGCTGGTTGTTGGCTGACATGGGCCTGAGAAAAGTTCGCTGGCAATAGAGTAACTTGCTAACATATTTAAAAAGATTTTCCAAATCAAAAGCTACAAGCTTCATTCTAAGCACATGGAATCGCATGCACACACTGCACATCGACATATACACACATACGTAGACAGAAACACATTGCCTTTTTTTACACACTTAACTATTCCTTTCTCTTGCATGCACAATTTCTCTCTTTTACACACACCCTCGCTTATGACGTGGAAAAGCCGGTGTTGGATTGCGGTGGACTAAGTCAGAAGTGACATGGCACCAGTTTATAGTCCAACCGGTTTACTTGAAATCACAAGCTTTCAGAGCACTACTCCTTTTACATGTCAGGTGCTCCTTCACCAGACGAAGGAGCAGCGCTCCAAAAGCTTGTGATTCCTAACAAATCTATTAGAATATAACCTGGCTTCCTGTGACTTCTGACACGTTTTCTCACCTGCACACACATCCACTCCTTCCCTCTCAAGCACAGATTCACATACACTCGCGTGTTCTCTCTCTCTTACATTCAATCTCTTTAATTCCTTCTTCTCATGCACATACACCCTCCTGCTCATACACGCACACTTTCTTACACATACCTGCACTCCTCTCTCACGTGCACACACTTACTTTTTTCACACAGTCGCACATTTTATCTCTTGCATACTTTCTCTAACTCTCCCTCTGTTTCCCACACACTAACTCTCTCACACTCATACTTTCTCCTTGTCACACCCTCACACTTGGATACCCATACATTTTCTATATGTTACACATTCCCTCTAACTCACACTGACATGTACAGTCTCTAATTATCTCTCACACATACCCTCTGTCTCTCACACATACTTATAATTTTTCACACTCTCCTCTCCTTCACGTGTTCTACACGAAGATGCTTTCTCTCTCTTATACACAGTCTCTCTAACTCACTGTCTCATATACTCAGCCACATTTTCTCGCTTTTACACACACGCTTGTAATAACTTCACCACCCTCACATTTTAAGTCACAATAGACAATATACAATAGGTGCAGGAGTAGGCCATTCAACCCTTCGAGTCTGCACTGCCATTCAATATGGTCATGGCTGATCATTCCTAATCAGTATCCGCTTCCTGCCTTATCTCCATAACCCTTGATTCCACTATCTTTAAGAGCTCTATCCAACTCTTTCTTAAATGAATCCAGAGACTGGGCCTCCACTGCCCTCTGGGGCAGAGCATTCCACACAGCCACCACTCTCTGGGTGCAGAAGTTTCTCCTCATCTCTGTCCTAAATGGTCTACCCCGTATTTTTAAGCTGTGTTCTCTGGTTCAGCACTCACCCATCAGCGGAAACATGTTTCCTGCTGCCAGAGTGTCCAATCCTTTCATAATCTTATATGTCTCAATCAGATCCCCTCTCAGTCTTATAAACTCAAGGGTATACAAGCCCAGTCGCTTCAGTCTTTCAGTGTAAGGTAATCCCTCCATTCCAGGAATTGACCTCGTGAACCTACGCTGCACTCCCTCAATAGCCAGAATGTCTTTCCTCAAATTTGGCGACCAGAACTGCACACAGTACTCCAGGTGTGATCTCACCAGGGCCCTGTACAGCTGCAGATGCATCTCTTTGCTTCTATACTCAATCCCTCTTGTTATGAAGGCCAGCATGCTATTAGCCTTCTTCACGACCTGCTGTACCTGCAAGCTTGCCTTCATTGACTGGTGTACAAGAACACCCAGATCTCTCTGTACTGCCCCTTTACCTAAATTAATTCCATTGAGGTAGTAATCTGCCTTCCTGTTCTTGCCACCAAAGAGGATAACCATACATTTATCCACATTAAACTGCATCTGCCCACTCACCTAACTTGTCCAGGTCACCCTGTAATCTCCTAACATCCTCATCACATTTCACCCTGTCACCCAGCTTAGTATCATGAGCAAATTTGCTAATGTTATTGCTGATACCATCTTCTTTATCACACAAATTATCATGTTCCATCACAGACTTTCACTTTTTCACACACTCTCGCACATACATATTCAGAATCCAGCACAAGAGGGAAAATCTCTCGGGATACCGCATAGACCATTTGTGACTGAGATGAGGAGAAATTTCTTCACTCGGGGGATGGTGAAAACATGGAATTCTCCACCACAGAATGCTGTGGTGGCAAAAGCATTGAATATATCCAAGGAAGTAGTTTTCAGGAGGCGAAAGCTGTTGAAGGATGTGGAGGAGAACTGAATAATGGTATTGAGATTCAGCTGAAGACATGATTATATTGAATGGCGGAACAGACTTAATGGGTGAATGAGTCTCATACTATTGCTTTGTTTGTATTTATTGCAGACACACACACACACACACACACACACGCACACACACACACACCTTCATTACTGATCGAAGGTGGGGACCAAATTTGAACATAGTTAAAGTCGCCACATTACCAAGAGGGTGTGGACGCTTTGGAGAGGGTGCAGAGAAGGTTTATAATGTATGGAATGTGCTAGCTATGAAGAGAGTTTGAGTAGGTTAAGATTGTTTTCATCAGAAAAAAGAGATTGTGGGGGAACCTGACTGAGTCTACAAAATCATGAAAGATATAGACGAGATAGATAGAGACAAGCTTTTTCCCAAGGTGATGGATTCAATAACGAGAGGTCACACTTTCAAACAGAGATGTGAAAAGTCTAAGGTGGATGCATGCAAATGGTGGTAGGGGCCTGAAATACGTTGGCAGCAGAGGTTGTAGAGGCAGGCAAGGTAGATTCGTTTGAGATGCGTCTGGACAGTTGCATGAGTAGGTGGGGAGCAGAGGGATACAGATGCTTAGAAATTGGGTGACAGGTTTAGACGTGGATTTGGATCAGTTCAGCCTTGGAGAGCCAAAAGGCCTGTCCTTAGGCTGTAAATTTTCTTTCTTCTTTGTTCTTTGCTCATTCTACAATTACATGAGCATAATAATCGTGGGGCTGAATGATTAATAAGAGAACCCCACTGGTAAGGTGCGAGACTTGTTCTATGAGCAGCTAAAACCTGTACTCACTACTATTTAGGAGAATGAAAGGAGAGCTAATTGAGGGTGCTGAATCAGGTTGATAAAGTAGACGTGACTCATGTGGGGCTATCTAGTCGGAGAGGTCATGATTTTATGGTAAGAGCTAGTCGATGTACAACAGAGATGGGGAGGACAGATTTCTCTCAATGGATTGTGAATCTGTGGAGTGTGATGGCTGCCAGGCCACTGAGTAACTTTGAGGTGAAGATAGATTTTAATATAAGAATGGGTTAGCGGGACAATGGGGACTGGGCAAGAAAGTGATGTTGAGGCTGAAATGAGGTCAGCCATGATGGCATTGTAAGGTGGAACAGACTGGAAGGGCTGAATTCCTCCACTTCTATACCTTACGTTTCTGTCTCCCTGCAGAGACTGGGCACCCTTGAAAAGTCTGGGTGTCCATAAGCAGAACAGAATCAGAGATTCGATTCAGAATGTTTGATCTAATCAGTTCTCCAGCTATTTCCTGGTCCGAGTTTGAAAGAAAGTAGAGTTAATACAGAAATGATCTCAATGTTATTATTTTCTCTCGATGGATTTGAAGTCCAGGCTAAGCATTTACTGGAGGTGAGCAGCATCAGCATCCCTGCCACATGGTGGCATGGTGACTGATGTATATCCATAATACAACCACTAATTGGCTCTGTGACTGAGATCTATTCTCATCCCTGCCGCTGAGTGATGTTATAGCTCATGCATCTATTGTACACCCGAACACTCAACCTTGCCACTAGGTGGCGATGAATTGTTTGAATGATTTATTGTCACAGTTTTTTAAAAATTTGATTTATTATTGTCACATGCAGCTAGGTGCAGTGAAACGTTTCTGTTTTGCGAGCTGGAGAGGCAGATTATATGTTGCAAAATACAGCAAAGGATAACAAAGCAGAGTGAAGAATATAATATTATGGCTGCAGAGAAGGCACACAAAAAAAAACGAGACTAACATGGAAAGTACAAATTGTGAGGTCCAGTCAGAAACCTAATGAAAGCGGAGCAGAAACCTTTCCTGAAACTATTCGTGTGTGTATTTAAACTTTCGTATCTTCTGCCTGACAGAGGAGGTTGGAAGAGATTACAACAGAGGTGGGAGGAGTTTTTGATTATATTGGCTGCCTTCCCGAGGCATTGAGAAGTCTGGATGGAGTCGATAGATTAAAGGTTGGTTTGCATGATGGGCAGGGCTGTGTTTGAAATTCTCTGTAATTACTTCTGGTCCTCAGCAGAACAGTTGCCCTGGTGCATTTGGATAGAATGCATTGCCCGGTGCTTCTGCAAATATTGTGAAGAACGATTATGGGCATGCCAAATTTTCTTAGCCTCCTGAGGAAGTAGAGGTGTTCTTGGGTTTGCTTGACTGTGACGTCAACATGAGTGGACGAGGGCAGATTGTTGGTGACCACCATTCCTCAGAACTTGACGCTCTGAACGATCGCCAAATCAGCATCACTAACGTGGAAGGATAAGTGAAAAGTGTTTCATCACCACATTCTAGCATCAATCGGAGTTACAAAACGGATAAAAATAAGTTACATGAACAGAGTTCATCCTCTCTACAAAGGGTGTTCAAACACAGCTCCAGAGCTTCTGAAAGGTTTTCGCAAAATTCTCTGGGCCTCGGGGACACCCCGTTCCAGACACACAGATGATATCATGAAGAGTTCAGCTTAAAACAGACCAAAGCCAATTGTATCCGCACTGGGCATTGCCTCCACCACTGTGACCAAGTGTCCCTGCACCAGACACCATCATCACCACAGCTGATGACTGCTGAGCACTGCCTTAATCGATTACCTGCCTTGTCTAGTGTTTGCAGCTCAGACAGGGATCTAAATCCCAACTCCACAGTCCTTGCATGTCCACAATTTATCCCTGTTAACACAATATGAGCGATACATATTCTCGGGACAATGATCTTTGGCACTCTAACTGATATACATCTGATGCAGCATGATGCTGTAAGTAATACTGTATTCCTGTACATTAGAGCGACTCAGTCATCGCTGCCGTTAGGTGGCGATGTGTGATGTTTTTAAAAATATATAAGCACTGATTCGCGCCGCGTTTTACACAGTAACTTATATTTATCCAGATTACTGTTGCTGTAGCTATAACCGCTATATACCTCCATCAAAACGCTGGGTGCTCTACTGACTTATATATATCCTCATCCCAACAACTAGGCGGCGCTATGAATGACGTACATAGAACATTACAGCGCATTAGAGGCCCTCCAGCCCTCAACATTGCACTGACCTGTGAAGCCAATCCGAAGACCATCTAACTATTTTCGTCCAAATGTTTATCAAATGACCATTTAAATGCCCTTAAAGTTGACGAGTCTACAACTGTTGCAGGAAGTGCGTTCCACACCCTTACTACTCTCTGAGTAAAGAAACTACGTCTGATATCTGTCCTACATCTGTCACCCTCAATTTAAAGCTGTGTCCCCTCATGTCTAACCTCTCTAACCTTCTGATTATCTTATATGGCTCAGTTAAATCACCTTGCAACCTTCCTCTCTCTAACGGAAATAGCCTCAAGTCCCTCAGCCTTTCCTCAGAAGACCTTCCTTCCATACAGGCAATATCCGAGTAAATCTCCTCTGAACCCTTTCCAATGTTTCGCATCCGTCCTATAATGTGGTGACCAGAACTGTATGCGATATTCCAAGTGTGACCGCACCAAAGGTTTATACAGCTGCAGCATGACTTCATGGTTCTGAAACTCAATCCCTCTACTAATAAAAGGTAACACATAATATGCCTTCATACCAGCCCTATTACCCTGGGTGGTAGCTTTCAGGTATCTATGTACATGGACACCGAGATCTCTCTGCTCATCTACACTGCCAAGAATCTTACCACTAGCCTAGCACTCTGCATTCCTGTTACTCCTTCCAAAGTCAATCACCTCAAACTTTTCCGCATTAAATTCCATGTGCCGCCTCTCAGTCCAGCTCTGCAACTTATTAATGTCCCCCTAGAACCTACAACATCCTTTGGCACTCTCCACAATTCCACTGACCTGTGTCATCCACAAATTTACTAACCCAACCTTTTACGTCCTCATCCAGCTTGTTTATAAAGATGACAAACAACAGTGGGCCCAAACAGATCCTTGCGGTACACCACAAGTAACTAAACTCCAGGATGAACATTCCCCATCAACCACCACCCTCTATCTTCTTTCAGCTAGCCAATTTCTGATCCAAACCATTAAATTGCCCTCAATCCCATGCTTCCTTATTTTGTGCAGTAGCCTACTGTGGGGAACCTTATCAAACGCCTTACTGAAACCTATAAACATCACATCAACCGCTTCATGTTGCTGTGACTGACGATTTCTCCCCCCACACTCATCACTTTCCTTTCACGTTCCCCTAAGTCAGCTCTTCCATGCCTGTGTAACCTTAAATTATAATCATTGCAACTTTTCTTCCATATCCAGCTAGTTCAAAAACAATACAAAAGAGTGAATCTGGAATTTTGTCTCTAAGGCAAAGAGGGATCATCAACTGCAGTTGCACAAATTACGTCAACAATTTTGATAAAGACATCAATTTCTCCTACACTGAGCAATTATTGGTTTGTGTGGTGGAAAATCTCTGTGCTCCCATGCACTACGGAGGCAAGGTGGCTCGGTGCTTAGCACTGCTGCCTCACAGCACCAGGGACTTGGGTTCAATTTCTGCATTGCGTGTCTGTGTGGAGTTTGCATACTCTCCCCGTGTCTTTGTGGGTTTCCTCCGGGCACTCCGGTTTCCTCCCACAGTCCAAAAATGTACAGGTCAGGTGAATTGGCATTGCTAAATTGCCCATGTTGTTAGGTGCATTAGTCAGGTGTGAATGCAGGGTTGGCAGATGGGTATGGCTGGGTTACTATTGGGAGGGTCAGTGTGGACTTACTGGGTGGATGGGCCTGTTTCCATAATGTAGGGAACCTAACTGAAATAATGCACTTCTTTCCCAGATTCATTCCTTTTGAATTACCAAGGAAATTGTTTGCATCCTGTCACTCCTTATTGCTGCTCTCTGGTACCACTAGGTGGCACTTTGATACGCACTTGCCCACGACCGTTCAGAGCAGCTTGGCTCTGACACTTGCAGCTGCGACCGTCTGCCATTAGGTGGAGCTCCTAGGTCACCAGAACGTGCAGATTACCAGAGTTTTCCAAACTGCAGCTCGGATCTCTGTTCTGCTGCAACAATATTGGCACTAAACTTCAGTCTGTTTCTCTCCCTCTCGCTATCACTCACGCTACCGCCTCATTATTTTTCTCCCTCTCCTTCTCCAGCTCTTTCTCTGCCTCTTATCATCCCTCCCGCTGGAACGTCTCTTTCATGGACCTTCTGTCACACCCTTCCCTTGCTCCCTGACGATCTCTCTTTCTCTGTCCCCCCCCCTTCACTTCAATCCTCCTCTCACTCCTGTGCTCTCTCACTCTCACTCACATCTCGCTCTCTCACTTGCTCTCTCTCTGTCTTCCCTCCCTACTTTACTGTCTCTTTCCCTCGCCTCTCTCTTCACCCCGTTCCTCTCTTTATCTCTGTCTCACCCCTACCACAATACACACTCTCTTACTGTCCCTCACTCTCTTCCCTCTCTTCCTCTCCTTCTCCCTCCATCCCTCTGTACCTCTCCTTCAGCCCCCTTTTTCCACACTCCTAGCTCTTCTCACTCACTCACTGTCGCTGTCTCTCTCTCTCTGACATCCCTCCATCCCAATCTCTTAGAATCTCTTCTTCCTCTCACTCTCTGTCTCTCTTTCTTTCACCTTCTCTCTTACACTGTCTCCCAAACATATCCTCTCGCTCGTCCTTTCTCTCACCTTCTTTGTTTCTAACTGTGTCAGTCTCACACATGCTCTCCTCACTACCTCTCTCTCCCCATCTCTTGTTTTCTAGCTGCCTCACTCTCCCCTCTCCTGGCCACTCCTTCCCCACCCCCATTCCCCATAGTGTTATTCTCTCTCACACAGTCTCTCTCTCTCTTCTCTCTCCCTCAGCCTCCACGACCTTACTGTCGAACCCTCCCTCTCTTCTGCTTGACCACGCCTCCCTGACTGCGCCTCCCTGACATTCCATTGCCCGATGCCGCCTTCTTAACCTCTTTCTTCGGCACGCATTGAAACTGAGGCATATTGTGCTTAGCCTCGCCATCAGACTCAAGTCGCTGCCCTCATGGTGTGAGTTCTAGAATTGCAGCTGGCAGGACCATGTGGTACTGGGAAAGTGAAACACTGTCAGGCTGGCCCCGAGAATGAAGTTGAAACCTGGGCACTGTATTATCAATGCGGCGAGTTGCTGTAGTCTGGGATGCACTGTCTGAAAGGAAGCAGACACAACAGCAAGTTTCAAAAATGTAGGGAGGGGGGCGCACCCACAGACATACTGGAAGGAGGAACATTTGCAGGAGGCGTGCATGAAAAATTATGGGACTAATTTGAGAGATTGTGGTAAGAGCCTGACGAAGGAGCAGCGCTATGAAAGCTTGTAATTTTAAACAAACCTGTTAGATTATAGCCTGGTATCATATGACTTCTGAACTCATCTCATCCGTGCCGGTCATGAATGTGTAATTCTCTATAAGGTCACCCCTCAACCTCCAGCGCTCCAGGATGAATAAAATACCCAGCCTATTTAGCTTCTTCCTAAATCTCAAACCCAACAAATCCCAGCAACATCTTTGTCAATGTTTTATGAACCTTTCAAGTTGAACAACACCTTTCCTGTGGCAGGGAGCAAAATTGGGCGCAGTATTCGAAAAATGACTCAACCAATGCCCTGGACAGTCGCAACATGACCTCACAATTGCTATACTTAGTGCACTGACCAATGAAGGTGTAAGCCAAGCATCTTCTTCAACCTTCCTAAACATGACTCCACTTTTATCTTAGCCTGCTGGACACACTTTCCTCATTCCTGATGAAGGGCTTGTGCCCGAAGCGTCGAATTTCCTGTTCCTTGGATGCTGCCTGACCTGCTGCGCTTTAGCCAGCAACACATTTTCAGCTCTGATCTCCAGCATCTGCAGACCTCACTTTTTACTCCACTTTCAGGGAACTCTGCACCTCTAGATTTTTCTGTTCTGGCAACACAACCCAGGGCCCGGCCATTAATTCTATAATTTCACGAGGTCAATTCCTGGAATGGTGAGACTATCTTACGCTGAAATATTGGAACGACTGGGCTTGTATACGCTTGAGTTTAGAAGGCTGAGAGGGGATCTGATTGAGATGTATAAGATCATGAAAGGAATGGACACTCTGAAGGCAGGAAGCATGTTTCCACTGATGGGTGAGTCCCGAACTAGAGGACACAGTTTAAACATAAGGGGTAGGCCACTTAAAACAGAGTTGAGGAGAAACTTCTTCACCCAGAGAGTGGTGGGTGTATGGAATGCTCTGCCCCAGAAGGCAGTGGAGGCCAAGTCTCTGGATACTTGCAAGAAAGAATTGGATAGAGCTCTTAAGGATAGTGGAATCAAGGGTTATGGGGATAAGGCAGGAACAGGATACTGATTGAAGATGATCAGCCATAATGAATGGGGTGCTGGTTCGAAGGGCAGAATGGCCTAGTCCTGCACTTCTTGTATATTGTCTATAAGGCCTGTTCTGAGATTCCCTCAGCAAAATGTAACATTTTACTGGGGTGGATGGAATGGAGGAGTATACAGAGAGAGAAAGA
This sequence comes from Hemiscyllium ocellatum, assembly GCF_020745735.1. Taxonomy (NCBI): domain Eukaryota; kingdom Metazoa; phylum Chordata; class Chondrichthyes; order Orectolobiformes; family Hemiscylliidae; genus Hemiscyllium; species Hemiscyllium ocellatum. The sequence goes on from NC_083450.1 coordinate 4,650,569, forward strand.
GGTTACAGTGGCTGGAGGAGGTGACACAGACTGAGAGGGATGTAAGGGTGGGAAAAGGTAATGGGGTAGGGACAGATACAGGGACTGGAGGGGGAGGTGGAGTGGGGAGGATGAGGGCGCTAAAGTAGGTGACAGAGAGAGCAGGCTGTTGGGCTTGAGGCGGTGACAGAGATAAGGAGGCGTGTAGGGCTGAAGGACGTGCCAGAAGTAGGGAAAGATGTAGCGACTAGAGGAGGCTACAGAGACAGACAGCACTGCAGGGACTGGATGGGACCACACCGACAGGGTGGAGTTCAGGGGCGGACTAGGTTACAGACTTGGGGAGGGGTGTTGGGGCTGGAGAGGTTACAAAGATGTGTGCAGGGGGATGGAGAGGATTAAAGAGTAAAGAGGGATTGAGAGGTTGGAGGAGGTTACGGAGATGGCATGGGTGTAGGTGCTGGATGAGAGTCTACTGAAGGTCTGCACCTTAATTGTTCAATAAGGGGTCTGTGAGGCTGAGACGGTGGGAGCAGAAAAATCGACTTTGGGAGCTGTCAACAACAGCCTGATTCCACTATTTCACAGTCGGGTGAATAGCAGGGGGAGGTTGTGTCCTTGTTCATTCAGCCGTTGGCAAAAGTTGAGGGAGTTGCTCTGCCAAAGGACTACATTCCCTGTCCCACGCTTGTTCCCCATACACCAACTCAGTGGACTTAGCATCCCCAATAGGCTGTCCAGGACGGACTCACCATCGATCCTTGGATTTATAACACTTCTGTTAGGGACCAAGGATCCAATGATTCAACCCAAGAACAAAAGCACTCTCAAATCCAGGCCAATGAAATCAGCATGTAGAGGATGAATCAGTTGGTCACCCAGCTCTTCAACCCTGACTGTTTCTTAACTGGCAACCTTGTAGCCAGACTGGAGAGTTCATTTTAGCCAGTCATATATATAGGTAACTTAAATACAATGACATACGTAAATTAATTGTTTTTCCCTTTGAAATTTGGGTTTATTCCATTTGGATTGGTAAGTGAAACATGTCTCCTTTTTCCAACCGCACTGAGGTTCTGCACTGCCAAGTGACTCAACTCAATAATTATAAGTTCTACTACATTAAATGGCCATAATTTGTCCAGGATTTCCTTCAACTTAGCTCGCTGATATGTTACATCATGGAGACAGAAAGTTAAACCTTTGCATCTCTGTATTGCAACCACAGCAACATTTAAAACTTCAATGACTCTCAAAATTGACCCTAATGGATTCTAACTAGATATTTTTGAACATCAATCTCAACCATGATGAATACTCAATTCTCGATACCAGCTTGCACCTTTAATAAAAGATTTAGTTCTTATTGACAATATATGAACTTTGGCAAAACAGGGTTGAACAACAACGTAATTAGTCTCTGCTAGACATCTTTTGTTGTCAGCGACATTTACAGAAAAGACAGGCCTACATTCCAGGGGAAAGAAAACATGGCCTACTTAGGCTCTCCATAAGCCTCAAATCCCAGCATCATCCCTGCAATTCTCTTCTGCATCCTTTCAAGTTTAACAACATCTTTCCTATGGAAAGGAGAACAGAACTGAAGAAAGTATTATGAAAGTAGATCAAACAATGCCCTGCACAGTCATGACACACCATAGGCCCTTTTCAACACCGTGACTACCTTTAACTCCACTTTCAAGGAACTCTGCACCTCCACCCCTTGGTCACTCTGTTCCACAGAGCCATGCAATAAATTTGCAAGTCCTGTCCTGCTTTGGTTTCACAAAATGTGACACTTTATTGAGGTGGAGAGGCTGAAGGAGGTTATAGAGAGAGGGAGAGAGTTGCCGCTGCAGGAGGAGACCGAGATCAGAAGTAGTGTTGGTTCTGGAGGAGAATTTGGGAGAAGCGTAGGACTGAGGTAGGTGACAGAGATAGCAACGAGATTAGAGGCCAGATGAGGCTCCAGTGATGGTGGGGGGGGGGGGGGGGGGTAACAGAGACAAGAGGGATGTATGGGATGGAGAAGGTTGCAGAGGTAGGGAGTTGTGTAGGAGTTGGTGGAGATTACAGAGAGAGACGGAGGAGTGCAGGAGCTGGATGGAGTGGCAGAATAAGCAGATGGATATGGACTGGTGGTCGTTTCAAAAAGAGGGTGGAGTGCTACACCCGGATTGGTTACAGGTTTAGCAAGGGGTCAAGCGGTTGGAGGAGGTTAAACAGGTAGAGAGAGGTGTAGGGGCTGGAGTGTTTAACAAGATTGGGAGAGGATGTCGAGGCTGCAGGAGTGCAGGAGTTAGGATGGCATGAGGAGTCTGCAGAATGTTACAGTGAGAGGGCGGCTTGTAGAAAGTGGAGGAGGTTACAGAGTTAGTGGAAGATGTAGGAGCTAGAGGCAGTTATAGAAATAGGGAAGGTTGTTGGGGCAGTAGGAAGTAACAGAAGTAGGGCATGTTGCAGTGTCTGGAGGATGTTGCAATGTTTGGGAAATGTGGAGTGCATGGAGATATGCAATGGTGTAGGCTCTGGAGGGGTTGACAGAAATGCGGATGAAACAAGGGGCTGGAGGAAGTGGAAGAGGCAGGGAAGCCTGTAAGAATTGTAGGAAGGTATTTGGCAGAGTCATATAAAGGTGTGTATAGGGTGTGGAGGATATGACAGAAATAGGGAGCGGTGTAAGAACTGGAGGAGGGTATGATCATAGGATGGGATATAGGAGCTACAGGACATTACTGAGATATGGAGGGTCGCATGCATAGGTGGACTTCAAAGAGATAGAGAATGCATATAGGAGTTGTAGAACTTTACAGAGTCAGGAGGGGTTAAAAGGCCCGAGGAAGTTACAGGGAGAAGGAATGTAGGGGCTGGAGAAAGAAACAAGTATGAAAGGATGTACAGCCGCAGGAGGTTATAAAAATCGGGAGGTGTAGAGGGAATGGAGGACATTTGAAGTAGGGCAGAGTATAGGCGCTGGTGGCAATTGCAGAAATAGGGAAGTATTTAGGGGCTGGATGTGGTTACAGAGATGGGGGAGGTTGCAGAGATAAATAGGGGCATAAGAGCTGAAGGATGTTTCAGAGGTTGGGAGCTGTATACAGGCTGGTAAAGTTACTGTGCTTGGGAGAGGTGCAGGATCAGGAGGATATATACAAACGTAGGCAGGGGTGTATGAGATGGAGAAAGTTACAGAGATAGGGAGGGAATGTAGGGGCTGGAAGAGGTGACAGAGATTGAGAGGGGTGTACGGGATAGAGGTGGTTACAGAGACAAGGAGGCATGAAACAAGGAATAAGAGAGCTCAGAGAGTACACAGCAGGAATCCAATTAGGTTATTTCGATGGGTCTGTTTGTGTAAATGTGTGACATGCCTGAGAAGGTAAGGGTTTGATGGAGCCTCTGCATTTTCCCTCCTGCGCATGGGTGAAGCTACAACCGCCTGTGTGATGGTTTGGGGCTGAGGACTGATGGTGTCACGGGGTGCTGCCATTTCGAATCGCTCAGTGACCAGAGAGGTTTCAGTTCCTCTGCCGACGTGACCCTCCCCTTCCCCTCCATCTGGAGCCAGTGACCGCACCACCTGCAGCCCCTTCACAAACAGCCCAAAAATAATATGGCTTGGGCTCTCGGGAGCTAAAATGAGGCACATGAAACGCACCCTTTCCCCGCACCTACCCTCCCCCCCACCACCCTCCCACCGCCCCAGGTCCTCTGAGGTCGAACAATACCGTTGCATTGAAAGCAGATGCAAAGGCGGTCTCGGATCCTGCTCTTGGATTGTATGAATCATTATTGAGCTGGGTTCAGTCACACTGTGCAGTCAGACTCTGGTAAAATGATCATTGTTGTACAGCAGCTTTCATTGAATCCCTTTAGCAGGGAAGCAGGCCATTCGGTCCATCTACCCTCTGGAGGGCATTTTACCTAGACCCACCCAATTCCTGTAACACCTACTCTTTCCCCTGTCTAACTCAGCCAGCCTTCACTTTCCTGGATACTGCGGGGAAACTTTTGCATGGCCGACCCACCTAAACTGCACATTGTTGGACTGTTGGAAGGAAGCCAGTCAACTGGACGAAACCCGCACAGACACAGGGACAATGTGTAAATTCCATGGAACTCGTGGCCCTGGCGCTGTGAGGCAGCAGTGATAACCACTGAGCCACCGTGTCTCCAGAACAAACCAACAAGCCTACAATATAAGTAAACATACCACCTAAGAAAGAGGACGCCAGTCAGACCCTCAATCATGAGCAGCCGTTCAGTACCGTGTACTATTGTGGCTGTTTGCACAACTCCATTTTCCTATCACATATCCCTCGAATCACTTTGGTGGGATATTCTACCCCTCAGAGTCTTCAACATGCTACCATACAAGGAACGGCTGAGGATCCTGGGATTGCATTCATTGGAGTTTAGAAGATTAAGGGGAGATTTAATAGAAACTTACAAGATAATACATGGCTTGGAAAGGGTGGACGCTAGGAAATTGTTTCCGTTAGGCGGGGAGACTAGGACCCGTGGACACAGCCTTAGAATTAGAGGGGTCAATTCAGAACAGAAATGCGGAGACATTTCTTCAGCCAGAGGGTGGTGGGCCTGTGGAATTCATTGCCGCAGAGTGCAGTGGAGGCCGGGACGCTAAATGTCTTCAAGGCAGAGATTGATAGATTCTTGATGTCACGAGGAATTAAGGGCTATGGGGAGAACGCTGGTAAGTGGGATTGAAATGCCCATCAGCCATGATTGAATGGTGGAGTGGACTCGATGGGCCCGAATGGCCTTACTTCCATTCCTATGTCTTATGGCCTTAACATGCATACAGAATGCCACAGATTCAGCATTCACGGAGCTAAAGAATTTCCTTTCATCTCAATCCGAATTGGTTGATCCCTTAAGCTAGAATGTGGACTAGACACTCGACTGAGTGCGGTTGATATGGCGAGGGTGTGGGTTTGTGTGGTTCCTGGAGGGCAGAGGAGTACAGTCTGTCCGCATGGACCTACTAAAACCTCTCAAATTCCGATATCTTTCAGTGAGATTATCTCTAATTCTTTTAATTGCAAGAGGTTGTAGGCCCACTCTCATCGTAGTACAGCCTTTCCTCTTGGTGAAACTTCACTGTGTTCCCTCAAGGATAAGCCTATCATTCCATAGATGAGGAGACGCATTACTGCTGGAGCAGGCTCACCAAATCACTGCATAACTGCAGTAAAACCTTTACTGCTTGGTACTTTAGAACACGTACTCAAGTATGTCATCACATATCTCTGAAGTCAGAGAGACTTGAACCCAAATTCCCTTGCTCAAAGGTAAGGAAATTGCCCCTGCACCACAAGGGTCTTTCTTATGTACTCTTGCCCCCTCACAATAAATCCTTACATGCTTTTTCCACAAACACTCACTCCATACAGCATGGACACTCAGTTGTGGCGGCGTGTGCCATCTACAAGATACATCGTAGAAATTCACCAAAGATCCTTAGCACTTTCCAAACCCATGGCCAATTCCATCCAGAAGGGCAAGGGCAGCAGATGCATGGGAACAGTATCCCCGCAAGCTCTCCTTCAAGCCACTCATCGTCCTGACCTGGAAATGCATCAGCTGTTCCTTCAGTGTTGCTAGGTCAATCTTTTCTCTCTCATGGTATTGTGGGTGCTCCTAAGAGACTACAGCAATTCAAGAAGGCATCTCATTGACACCTTCTCAAGGGGAAACGAGGAACCCCATACCTCACAGGTGAATCAAAAAATATCACTTGTTGTCCTAATCTGTGTGTGGTTTTATTTGTTAACTTTCTCACTTCCCTGTATCTGCAATTCTTCTGAAAACCAAAACATTTCAGTCCTTTCAGAAATACCCTGCTTTTTCCTTTCCTCTGACAAAAGCCCTCCGAACAATTCCTCATTTTCCCACATCAATGTCCATCTACCACTGGCTTGTCCAATTACTAATATAGTTTCTTTTCCTTTTCAGCCTTGATATCCAATTTAAAGCCGACTCTTCCTCTTCATCTCCTCCTTCGGCCATGTTCTTTGCACTGATGGACTCACCATTGCTGGTTTAAAGTCATGACAAGACCGAAGCCAGCAGGTCATCCCATATGTCAATGGTTCTGACTCAAGGAAGTGCTGTGAATAGGCTTTAGAACGGAGCATGTTTAATATTGGGGATGTCAATCAAAAAGAAAAGTCATATAAGATCTCCAGTATAGGCTCTGGAGGCTCCCTGCCTCTATTCCTGATGAAGGGTTTTTGCCCGAAACGTCAATTTTCCTGCTCCTCGGATTCTGCCTGACCTGCTGTGCTTTTCCAGCACCACTCTGATCTAAACCCAGTTTTCCAGCATCTGTGGTCCTCACGTTTGCCCAGGCAAATTGGTCATCAACCCATCACATCAGCTTGTCAAAAATGATCCCCTAAATGTTCTAATCTTACTTTCCAGCACTTGGCCCATAGCCTTATCATCACAAATGCACATCCAAATACCTATTCAAATTTCTCCCTCTACCATCTTCCCAAGCAGTGTGTTCCAGATTTCCACCTCCCTCTGGGTGACAGCAATTTTTGTGATATGTTCTCTAAACCTCCTGCCACTTAATTTAAATCTATGCCTCCGGTCATTCATCCTTCTTGCAACGGGAGAGGATCCTTGCTGCCTACCCTATTTATGCCCCTCGTAATGTTATGGATTCCACAACACTTCTGCCAACGAACAGTCATCTCAGTCAGAATGGCCTACAAGCCTGGAGAAGCTGCCAGGTCGCGACTGATCCAGGATACAATCTGAAATGCCCCCAAGCGTTAAACCTGATCTCATCGAAGATGGTAGAATCAGATACAATAGCAATGTTTAAGAGGCATTCAGACATACAGATGTACAAGCAAAGAATAGAGGTATACAACCATGTGCAGACAGATAGAATTAGTTTATAACGGCACCATGGTCAGCTCTGATAGAGTAGACCAAATAGCCTATTCCTGTACTGTACTGCTCCATAGCGTATGGTCTTTCACAATTTTCTCTGCTCCAAGGCAAAAAAATATATTTATCCAATCTAACTTTATAGCTTCGACTCTACAGCCCAGGCAACATCCTGGTAAACCTCCTTCACATCCTCTACAGTGCTGTCACAATCCTCCTATCATGTGGTTTCTGGAATGCTACACACAATCCTATAGATGCAGCCTAACACACATTTTGTACAGTTCAAGCAGTACCTCCCTGCTCTTAATCTATGGACCCTCGGGATCATTCTGTAATCTGGTTTGTCCAGCCATACCATCAGTCGGGATCATATATAAAAAATATGAGGGATTGTCCGGTATATATGAGCATAAGATGAATTGGTATATTTTCTGAAAATAAATTGTCTACCTGAATATTATAGACTGCAAGAGGCGGTTCATGCCAAGGTTTCCTGACTGGTTTGAATGATTTTGGATGCTTTGGGGAGGAAAAGGCTTTTTCTTTAGATTATTTGAAATCTTTAACGAAGGCTGAACTGAGAAGGTTGTCAGATAAGTTGAAAGTGCAAACAAAACCTGTCTCCTGTGAAAGTGAAATGCTCGAAGTGACTGTTAAAGATTCCAGGATCTGAAGAAGGGAAATTGTGACTTGAGATGGGAAATTTCAGACTAATTTTAGATTAGATTAGATTACTTACAGTGTGGAAACAGGCCCTTCGGTCCAACAAGTCCACACCGACCCGCTGAAGCGCAACCCGCCCATACCCCTACTATTACTCCTTGCCTAACACTACGGGCAATTTAGCATGGCCAATTCACCTGACCCACACATTCTTTGGGACTGTGGGAGGAAACCGGAGCACTTGGAGGAGAACGTGCAAACTCCACAATCAGTCGCCTGAGTCGGGAATTGAACCTGGGTCTCAGGCGCTGTGAGACAGCAGTGCTAACCACTGTGCCACCGAGCCGCCCATAACTATGATTAGTATAACTAACTATGATTCGATTGAAAATGAACAAGCTTGATTTAGGGAACAAAAAGGAAAGGGAAATTAAAGGGTTTCAAATGAATGTAGAGGAAAAGATTTTAAAAAGGGATAAAGATAACACACTCACAAACTTAGATGGTTGCTCCCTCATTACAGAGGCAACTGGTAACACTTTAACCTGAGGGTCACCACATCTCAGATGAGGGAAGACATTGGTAAGGGGAGTCCTTCATTGTAACCGCAACTGATGCAGGAATCGAACCCACGCTGCTGGTGTCAGTTGATATCACAACCATACCAACTGAGCTGACAAACTGTAGGACATAAGCAGTTAATATTAGGGCCATGGGGAGTGTTGTAGAACAGAGAGACGGGGCCGTCGTCCCTTGAATGTGATGTCTCAGGTAGACAGGATGGTCAATAAAGGGTTTGACACAGTTTTCTTCATTGGCCAGATCACTGAGCAGAGGGGTTTGGATTTCATGTTACAGCTGTAAAAGACATTGGTAATGCTGCATTTGGAGAACAATTCAAGTCGCACTGCAACAAAAAGAATGTTGTTAAACTAGAAAGGATAAATAAAAGGCATGTTATCAAGACTGAAATCATTTGACTTATAGAGAAAAGTTGGATAGGCTGGGACCTTATTTACCTGGAGCATAGCATGCTAAGTGTTGATCTTATAGAGATTTATAAAATGATAAGGCGCATAGTTAACCCAAGATCTATCTCCCAAAGTGAGGAGTCAAAAAGTAAAAGACATAGGTTTAAAGTGAGAGGAAAAAGATTTAAGGGGCAATTGACATAAGGGACAACTTGTTCACACAGACGATAGTGTGTGTAGGGAACTAAATGCCAGAGGAAGTGGGAGAGGAGGATGTAATTACAATATTTAAAAGGCAACTGATCAGGCACATGCATAAGAAATGTCTCAAGGGATCTGGGACAAATGCAGGTAAATGGGACAATTCAGTTTAGGAGGTCTTGCATTTTGGAAAGTCAAATAAAGGTCTGAGTTTCATGGTGAATTGTAGGGACTTTAGGAGTCTGTGGGACAGAAGGCTCTTGGAGTTCAGGTTTGCAGTTCTCTGAAAATGGAGTCGCAGGTAGACTGGGCAGGTAAGAATGCTTTTGGCACACTAGCCTTCATCAGTAAGGGCATTGAGGATAGAAGTTGGGAAGTTATGTCGCAATTATACAGGACATTAGAGAGACAGCACTTGGAGTATTGTGTTCAGTTTTAGTCACCTTGTTAAAAGAAAGATATCATTAAACTGGAAAGAGTGAAGAAGAAATTTACTAGAATGTTGCCTGGAATCCATGGTCTCAGTTATAGGGAGAGGTTGGACAAGCTAGGACTTCTTTCTTTCGAGTGTAAGAGACTGAGGGGAAAGCTTATGATTATGAGAGGCACGGAGAGGGTGAATGCACTCAGTCTTTTTTCCAGGGATGTGGAATCGAGGACTAGAAGACATCAGTTTAAGGTTAGAAGAGAAAGAATAAACGCAAACTGAGGGGCAACTTTTTTACATACAGGATAGCACGCATATGGAATGAGCTGCTAGCAGAGGCGTTTGAGACGGGTAAATTAACAACATTTAAAAGGCATTCGGGCAAATTTGTGGTGAGAAAAAAGTTAGAAAGTTCTGGCCAAGTACAGGGAAATGGGATTATCGTGGACAGACATTTTGGCCGGCTTGGACCAGTTTAAGCCAAAGGGCCTGTCACCGTGCTGTAGGACTCTATGACTGTAAATCTGGCTAGCATGGACGCATTGGGCCTGTTTCCTTGCTATATATGCCTCTAGAACTCTGTATCTCTATGACTCAAGGGGAGCAGAGAGAGAGAAAAGAGGCTTTTTTTCTTAACTGTATGTTTTGAAGAAGACATTGTTTACATTTCTTGGGACTAAAGTGGGATCGAGGATTGAGTTGAATGATCAACTAGGATCTAATCGAATTGATTGAGTTGAATGATCAACTAGGATCTAATCGATTTGATTGAGTTGAATGATCAACTGTGATCCTATTGGAAGGCAGATTCGTATCGAAGGGCTGAATGGCCTATGTCTGACCTTATTTGCTATGTTCCAATGAACACAGCCCATTCAAACATTAAACATTCGTAAATGCAAAGGTTCATAAGATGGACAAGGATATGAGAAGCCAGAAATAGATCGGGTAAAACCCAAAGGTTCGATTTGCCTGGTCTCTGCCTTTTCATTTGCATTCTGGTGAATAAATAAAGCTGGGAAACCCTCCCAGTTTACCGATACTGGTTGCAGAGTGGCTCCCACGGGTTTACACAAACACTTAGACTGAAAGCTACACCCGGGTGGCTGGCTGTTTCCACACATTCTCCAGTGGAAATGTTTCCGATACTGCATCTGCTGTGTGTTCTGCTGCTCCACGTGACAGGTCAGAAATTGCTCGAGTTAAACATCCGTCCATTAAATATGTTTGTGTCAGCCCCAGTTCCTTTATTGTTCCCAAAGTCACTGGATGTGTGCATGTCTGTGTTTCTTTATGGTAGGTACCTTGGCTGATGCTGAGCCTGTCCTCAAACAGAGTCTATTTTCCGACCCAGTCTCTGTTGGCCAGACCGCCCAGTTGAAGTGTGTGCTGCAGGATGATAATGTGGATACCTACGATGTGAGGTGGTACCGACAGAGTCTCGGAGAAACCCCAGTGTTTGTTATCCAGCATAAGATCAATGGTGAAATACACAGAGGCACCGGCTTCACTGACCGTTTCCAACCTTCACGAGACTCTCCTAACAACAGTTACATTCTAACCATCGGAAACGTGGTCTCTGGTGACTCTGCCGTCTATTACTGTGAAGTGTGGGGTTACATCTTTGGAGGTGGAACTGCCCTGATCGTCCGGAGTAAGTGGTTCTGTTTTCTCTCTATAAACTTTTTTTCAGATAAGTTGAATATGTATCGTTTCAGAGTCGATGCTGTTCTCTGTATGTCGAAAACATCACGATGTAATACATTTTGCAACATTTCTCACTCGTCCTCACAAGGCAAAGTATTGCGTCAATAATTTTCTCACAGATGCACACAGGGCAGAGAGTTGTTTATATTAATAATGTTGTCTCTTTCACATAAACATGTATCCACAGTCACATAGTCACTCTCTGCAAAAACGAATCCCCCACACAGACAGACAGGCACACACACACACACACACACACAGACACACACACACACATACACAGACACATACACACACACACACAGACACACACACACACACACAGACACACACACACATACACACACACCATCAGATAGAATATATCAATTATTTTCCCACACAGGTTAATGTTTTATTAACAATTCTCTCTATTTTACGGAAACACACAGGACAGAGTGTTAATTGTCTCAAGAGTTCTCTCTATCCCTTTCCCTCTCCCTTTGTCACATGCACAGGTCAGAGATTAGAACATAGAACAAGACAGCACAAAACAGGCCTTTCGGCGCTCGATGTTGCACCGACCTGTGAACTAATCTAAGCCATTACCCTACATTATCCCATCATAATCCATATGCTTATCCAAAGACTGTTTAAATGACCCCAATGTGGCTGAGTTAACTAAATTGGCAGGAAGGGTATTCCATGCCCTTACCACTCTCTAACATCTGTCTTAAATCTATCACCCCTCAATTTGCAGCTATTCCCCCCTCGTACAAGCAGATGTCATCATCCGAGGAAAAGGTCTGTCACTCTCCGCCCTACTTAATCCGCTGATCATCTTGTCTGTCTCTATTAAATCGTTTCTTAGCATTCCTCTCTCCAATGAGAACAGACCCAAGTCCCCCAGCCTTTCCTCATAAGTCCCCGCTCACTTCAGACCAGGCAACATCCTAGCAAATCTCCTCTGCATCTTTTCCAATGCTTCCACATCCTTCCTGTAATGGAACGATCAGAACTGCACACAGTATTCCAAGTGAGGCCGCACTAGCGTTTTGTACAGTTGCAGCATGACATCACAGCTCTAAAACTCAATCCCTCTCCCAATAAAACCAAACACACCGTCTGCCTTCTTAACAGCACCATCAATCTGAGTGGCAACTTTTGCGGATCTATGTACATGGGCAACAAGATCCCTCTGCACGTCCACACTCCCAAGCTTATTTCCATTGAGTTGAAAATGTGTTGCTGGAAAAGCGCAGCAGGTCAGGCAGCATGCAAGGAACAGGAGATTCGACATATCGGGCATAAGCCCTTCTTTGTTCCATTGACCCAGTTTTCTGCCTTCCTGCTATTCTTCCCAAAATGAATCGCCTCACATTTAACTGCATTGAACTCCATTTAGATCGAGTATCTCTCACATGCACAACTCAGTATTATGTTAATATTTCTCTCACACACACGCACAGCGGTTACCATCTTGTATGAACCAATTATTCGCTGTTACACACAGGTCAAATGGTTATGTTAATAACTCTATCGTTCACACACACACACACACACACTTCACAGTGTTATTCATGCATTAATCAATCACTCACTCTCGATCCCTTTCTGTCACACACCTGTACATGCACAGGTAGTTGTTATGTATTAATATTTCTCTCTCTTTCACTAGCACATTAAAAAGTTAGAGTATTATAAATTTTTTTTTCTGTCTCTGTCCTACACACAAACACATAACATATCCGCACATTTACATACACACGTCAAAGTGTTATCTGCAAAGATATTAATGATGCTCTGTCTCTTGCACAATTCAAAGTTTTATACAAATAAATAACTCTCCCTTGCACACATGGTCAGCGATTTTTATTCATATATATAACCCTCTCTCTCGCTTCCCTCACACAGGTAGTGATGATCAGAAACCATCTGTCCTGCTGCTCCCTCCTTCGCCAGAACAAATAGACACAGGATCAGCCACCATTTCCTGTCTGGTGAATCGCTTTAAGCCAGGTTTTGTGCAGGTCCTCTGGAGCGTGGATGGAAAAGAGACAGACAGTGGGGTGGCCACGAGCCCTGTGTCCCGGGACAGTGATCAAAGCTACAGTCTGAGCAGTTACCTGACAGTCCCGGCCACTGAATGGAAGAAAGGCTCCAGATATTCCTGCAGTGTGAGGCACGGTTCACTGAACTCACCTCTCCTCAACACCATCAGCTCCAACGAATGTTAGCTCTAAGGTATACAATGTCATGGGTCAGTCCCATCGTGCAATGTGGCGTTTTGTTGTTTGTTTCTGTTTTGCAATGCAATTTCTCAGCAATATCAGTATTTGGTGAACAATCTGAATGTCGAAGAATGTCAGAAATCAGTGAAATGATTGTTCCATTTGGTGAGTAGGGATTTCCTGCTACAATTGCCTCCAACATTTTGCGTGTAACCTTTGACTTTGGGTAGAACAGCGAGCAATCTCCCCTTCTAGACAATGGCCATGTTGTATTTGTGAAGTTTGCATGAAAGAAGATATGAATAAATATGAAATGGTATCACGAAATGACTGTCTATCGTTATTGGACACTGAAAGGAGCACTGAGGGCCTTGGCTGTGGATAGTATGCACCTGTGACAACGTTACACAAAACTGCATCAAATGATGCATGGCATCGCACATTAATAACATTCACTCAATCACTCCCAGCAGCAATAAATCCTCCAATCTCCCCCACTTCCCGAAGAAGCGACTCTCCCATTCTCTCCCCACTCCCCGTGGGAGTGAGTTCACCATTCTTCCACACTTCCCGTGGTAGCGAGTCCTCCATTCTCCCTTACTTCCCATGGGCAAGTTTGCTGCATCCTCCCCCATTCTCCACCCGGTGTCCTGGCACCATGGCCCCCATTCTACCCCACCTCCCATGGGAACGAGTGCCCCATCATTCCCCACTTCCCAGTTTCAAAATATCCCTTCCTGAGGATTGAGTGATGTCGAACAACTTCCGTTTTGTTTGCTACAGAAATGGAATATCCCACCATCGAAATCTCAGACCTTTAAAAGCATCGATCAAACCTCATGCCTTGAGCTCTCTATTCTTCAAAGAGATGTGTCTCAGGCTGTTCACTCTACTGGTTGTCTCACCTCCCACTTCTGTCATCGATCTTGTTAATCATAACCCTTGTCTGGGTGCCTCTGTAATTCTGATGGAATTTGGTGCCCTGCACTGTATACTTTAGTATGGTCTAAATGGCAAGAGTAGATAGCAGGTGCACTGTGTGAAACACACGCTGAGTCAGGGCCAGCACACTGAGGGTCAGAATCAGAAAACCCACAGAGAGGTCTCTATCTCGGTCCCATTTCCCAGTCCAACACACACAATTACAGGCACCCAGACACACACACGCCCACATTCGCACACGTGCCATTTCTCCAACGCCACTGACCATCATCTTCACACCAACAACAATTTGGCAGCTACATCACCCCCACCCCCTAATCTCAGCTTCTGGATGATGGTCAATGGGCTTTTTCTGAGGGGGGGGCATGCAGCTTTGTCCTTGTCCTATCTCATCCAGAATGTGCTCTCCGTAGTTTCTCGTGGAGGCTGGTGGAGGATAAAGGCAGAGGCAGTCAGGGGAGATTGCTCCTGCTTGAGGGAGGGTCGCTAGCCAGATTTAAGAGGGGAGTTTACACAGAAATAAGAGTTATTTTGATGCAGTGATACGTTGTGATCTAGGATGTAGGAAGGTAGAAGCAGATTCAACAGGAAATTTCGAAATGTGGGTAGGAATTTGGTGGAGAGGGTTTCAAGCAATGGGGAGGTGTTAGTTGTGGGATAGCCAGATCGCTCCTTCAATGACAGTCCCAGCCAACAACAACAACCCTCTGTGTTTTCATGTGCAAATTCCTGGATTCCTTCGTGCACCATCAGTGTTCACGTGGAACTGGGGACCACGGTTAATGCTCCCCTCCACCACGTCGAACCCTCCACTGCTGCCCCATACCTGCGAGGTCTGTCAAATGTCAGGGATTAATTGCTGTTTGTTTGCAAACATGGGACTGAGAAAATCTCTCTGGCAATGGGATCTCTTATTAATATATACCTAAAAGGCTTTCTCCATCAAAATTTACATGCTTCATTCTTAGCACATGGCATCACATATATACCCTATAACTATATATGTACACATACATAGATACACGCTCATCGTCTCTTACACACACTTAACTCCATTCCTCTCACGCACACACACTTAAATCAATTTCTCTCCCATACACACACTTCCTCTTTTTTTAAACACACACTCCCTCACACACACACATCGATAAAAACTCCCTTTCTCACACACACATTCACGCCCACCCACATTTTCCCTTTCTGTTACACACACTTTCCCCTCACACACATTCACCCTCTTGCTCACGCCCACATACTTTTTCTCTCTTACATACATCCTGTCTAAGTCTCCCTCCCGCATACACACAGTTTCTCGTTTTTACACACTCTCACACGCACGTTCACAATTTTAATCTCATGCACACTCTTTCGAACTCCGCCACTCTCTCTTACATATACTCTTAAGTTTCTCTGACACCGTCCTTCTTTTACTCACGTATATATTCACATATACTCACATGTTCTCTCTCTCACACATTCTCTCTAACTCTCCCAAACACGCACATTCGCACACACACACTCACTCACCAAGCACATTTTATCTTTCTGACTCTCTAACACTGCCTCTCACAGACACACACTTTCTCTTTTCATACGCTATCACTTACATTTTCTAACGCTGACTACCTCTCAATCTAACACATGTTCTCTTTAATTCTTTAATACTCAATATCTCTCACACACACGCACTCACGTTCCTATTTTCACCCTCTCACTCTCATTCTCACTCTTACATTCACATTTTTGATTTTTTTTACATGTTCTCTCTGACCTCCCCCTCTGTTTCTTATACATATCCTGTCTAAATCTCTCACTCACTCTCACACACACTTCCACTTTTGCACACACTCACAGGCCTTCACATACTGTCACATACACAAAATCACACACATATGCTTTCTCTCTCTTACATACTCCTCAATTCCCCCTCTCTCTACCTTACACAGATCTTCTCTAAGTCTCTCTCATGAATACACTCTTATGCTATCGTATATACTTTCACATTTTCACACATTCACACCCTCACACACACAAATTCACGCAGACACACACTTCCTCTGACATGCACACTCCCTTTGTTTCTTGCACACACACTCACACTTTCGAAATTTTATGCACTGTCAATGCAATGTCCCCTCCCTGACATATACATTTATACAACCATTTCCTTGCTGTCACAGACTGTCTTATTTTCACACACTCACTTTCGAACACACATATCCAGAATCAAGTACCATGGGACACCATCTTAGGGTACAGAGCAAGCCATTCTTGATTGAGATGAGGAGAAAACCCTTCAGAGGGTGGTGAATCTGTGCAATTCTCCACCACAGAAGGCTGTGGAGGCCAAGTAGTTGAATATAATGTAGAAAGAAATAGTTTGCTGAAGGCTAAATCTGTTGAGAGGTATGGGGGAAAGCGGCAGAATAGAATTAAGATAGAGATTTGCCAACATTGTATTGAATAAAAAAGCAGATCTGATTGGCCAAATGGTCAAATATTGTTTCTATGTTTTCTGTGCTTGACACAGACACATCTGCATGCACATGTATACACACACACACACGCACACACACACACTGACACCCAGCCCCAGCTCTCTCCCTCCTGGCTCTCTCACCCATCGCCAGGTCCCAGAAGCTCCGGGACAGCCACATCGGAGACGGGAGACAAAAGGATGTGCACATCCCTCCATGGAGCAGCTCCGCGCCCCAGCGATTGATAAACAGGATCGGAGGGGACCGGTCAAAAGGGGGAGGGTGATCAGCGAGGCAAGGCAGCAGGGCAAATGGGATCAGCAACACTCAACAGGCTACACTGCTCCCAGATGGGAACAGAGACTGCGGGGAACATGGACAGCATGTTATATATGTCAATAAGTATCTCTTTCACTCTCTCTCTCTCTCTCACACACACACACACACACACCCCTGTGAAATTGTGGAGTGCGATGAATGCTAGGGCACTGTGTAACTTTGGTGAGGACATATATTTTAGCTAAGATTTAATTAATGGGAGTATGCAGAGCGGGCAGGTAAATGGAGTTGGGACCAAGATGAAATCAACCATGACGGTATGATATGGTGGAACATGCTGGAGCATCTGAATGGTCTCCTCTTGCTTCTAGACCTTATGATCTTATGAGGTTCCCTCCAGACACCAGACAACCTTGCAAAACTTGCACAACCCCAACAGAAATTGCTGGGTTTGGACGGTGGGCAACCATGCGTTCCCAAAGCACGAGCCCCCTAAACTTTATTTAGACCTTTCTGAGCGCAGATGACAGTGCAGCATCGGAACGGCCCGTCCTTCCTTTCAGAGAGAATAAAATGAGTATTGCAAACTCCAACTCCCCATCCCCGTTAACGAGACAAGGAAGGTGTAGTTGAGGATGGGTCAGATCAGCCATTAGCTAGTTGAATGGTCGAGCAGACTGGATCCAGCAGTACAAAGACCTACTCGACTGCTATTGGGATAATTGTTCGATCAACTCAGAATCAATGCTGAGACAGCATGAATGATAGATTGGTGGAAAAAGGAAATGATGAAATGAAGCGTTGAGGTCAGTCTTGGAGCAGAACAATTGAGTTTTACCCTGTGTCAAGAAGCTGCAGAGAAAACGGGAAGCAATCTCTGGACAGTGAAACCCTGCACTGACTGTGACCTATGTCTTCTTTCTGCATGGGGATTGTGAAATGGTAGAACTCGCTGGCCGACATTCTAGAACATAGAACATAGAACAATACAGCACAGAACAGGCCCTTCGGCCCACGATGTTGTGCCGAACATCTATCCTAGATTAAGCACCCATCCATGTATCTATCCAATTGCCGCTTAAAGGTCGTCAATGATTCTGACTCTACCACTGCCACGGGCAGCGCATTCCATGCCCCCACCACTCTCTGGGTAAAGAACCCACCCCTGACATCTCCCCAATACCTTCCACCCTTCACCTTAAATTTATGTCCCCTTGTAATACTCTGTTGTACCCAGGGAAAAAGTTTCTGATTGTCTACTCTATCTATTCCCCTGATCATCTTATAAACCTCTATCAAGTCACCCCTCATCCTTCACCGTTCCAACGAGAAAAGGCCGAGAACTCTCAACCTGTCCTCGTACGACCTATTCTCCATTCCAGGCAACATCCTGGTAAATCTTCTCTGCACCTTCTCCAAAGCTTCCACATCTTTCCTAAAGTGAGGCGACCAGAACTGCACACAGTACTCCAAATGTGACCTAACCAAAGTCCTGTACAGCTGCAACATCACTTCACGACTCTTGAATTCAATCCCTCTGCTAATGAACGCTAATACACCATAGGCCTTCTTACAAGCTCTATCCACCTGAGTGGCAACTTTCAAAGATCTATGTACATAGACCCCAAGATCCCTCTGTTCCTCCACCTGACTAAGAACTCTACCGTTAACCCTGTATTCCGCATTCTTATTTGTTCTTCCAAAATGGACAACCTCACACTTGGCAGGGTTGAACTCCATCTGCCACTCCTCAGCCCAGCTCTGACCAACTTAAGCCAGGGCTAGGGGCTTCAGAGCATCTGCACCTCTCTGCTGTCGCTGACAGGGCTATCTGTGTATGTCCAACACTGAAACCAAGTGCAACAAGATAGTTTGTCACTCATGGTGAGGTGGAGGGGGTGTGCCCAGTGTGAGGTGAGGGATTCGATTCAGAATTCTTGCTCTATTCGTTTTGGTGAATATTGCCTGCACGAATTTTAAAGAAAGTAGACTGAGTGGAAAAATCACAGGAGTGCAGAGAGTTTCCTGTTGATAGATTCGGAGCCTCGGATCGGCATTCGCTGCAGGACAGATAGATACTCAACCCTTCCGCTGGCAGATGCTAAGACCGATATATATTATATAAAAAGATATATCCTCAACCCAACTGCTGGGTGACCCAGTAACTGATATACTGTATATCCCTTTCCCTGTCCCTGAGTGTAGCTGCGACATATGTAAAGCATTACCTCTGCCGCTAGGTGGCGCCAAAATGGTGCACCTGAATATGTTCATGGGTGACACTGTGGCTGACGATTTTATTGCCCCATGGTCATCAGTTTCCTTCCAATCTTAACTTCAGTCATCGAAGCAATTGTTTGTCAGCGGTTCCATTCCTCTTGCAAATTTGTCACATGTCTGGAAATATTTCTTTCCTCTCTTTCCAATTTTTGTATATAAGCTTCAGGAACAAGGTCATAGAGCCAATCAGTCATAGCGTTGAGCAAGACAGAAGCAGACCATTTATCCAAGTCGTCGATGCAGACCAGATATGACCAGATCCAATCTATTTGCCAGTATTTGGCCCATATTTGTCTAAACCCTTCCTATCCATGCACCCTTTCAAATGCCTTTTCAGTGTTGTAACCGTACCTGTCTTCATCACTTCCTCTGGTGGCTCATTTCACCACCCTCTCAACGTGAACATCAGCTCTCTAGTTTTGGACGCTCTACACTACGGAAAAAGCTTTGGTTATACATCTTGTCCAGGCCCCTCATGATTTTATCAGCCTCCATGGGCCACCCCTCAGTCTCACCTAATTGAAGATGCACTTTCTGTAATCCGAAAGGTTGCAATAACAGAATATTTATAATCGAAGTTTAAATTGTTTCTGGTATGATTTTGGAAGTGTGTTCTCTACATTTAGAGACAGAATGCTGTTCTGAACTAAGAGCATGCAAGCACTCATGTTTCTGACTAGATGGACATCTCAGAGAGTACTGGAAAATTGAGAAAATGTAACATTTGACTGCAAAGTAGATACCTGAGTTTCGGTTGCTTTTTTGACAACAATTTGAATTTAGCCAATCAGTTTAAATTATGCGAGGAGAAAGTGAGGTCTGCAGATGCTGGAGGTCAGAGCTGAAAATGTGTTGCTGGAAAAGTGCAACAGGTCAGGCAGCATCCAAGGAACAGGAAATTTGACGTTTCAGGCATAAGCCCTTCATCAGGAATGAGGAAAGTGTGTCCAGCAGGCTAAGATAAATGGTAGGGAGGAGGGACTTGGGGAGGGGTGATGGAGATGTGATAGGTGGAAGGAGGTCAAGGTGAGGGTGATAGGCCAGAGTGGGGTGGGGGCGGAGAGGTCAGAAAGAAGATTGCAGGTTAGGAAGGCAGTGCTGAGTTCGAGGGATTCGACTGAGACAAGGTGGGGGAGGGGAAATGAGGAAACTGGAGAAATCTGAGTTCATCCCTCGTGGTTGGAGGGTTCCCAGGCGGAAGATGAGGCGCTCTTCCTCCAACCACTGTGTTGTTATGGTCTGGCGATGGAGGAGGCCAAGGACCTGCATGTCCTTGGTGGAGTGGGAGGGGGGAGTTAAAGTGTTGAGCCACGGGGTGGTTGGGTTGGTTGGTCCGGATGTCCCAGAGGTGTTCTCTGAAACGTTCCGCAAGTAGGCGGCCTGTCTCCCCAATATAGAGGAGGCCACATTGGGTGCAGTGGATGCAATAGATGATGTGTGTGGAGGTGCAGGTGAATTTGTGGCGGATATGGAAGGATCCCTTGGGGCCTTGGAGAGAAGTAAGGGAGGAGGTGTGGGCGCAAGTTTTGCATTTCTTGCGGTTGCAGGGGAAGGTGCCGGGAATGGAGGTTGGGTTGGCGGTGGGTGTGGACCTGACGAGGGAGGGAGTGGTCTTTTCGGAACGCTGATAGGGGAGGGGAGGGAAATATATCCCTGGTGGTGGCAGAAATGACGGCGGATGATACGCTATATATGGAGGTTGGTGGGGTGGTGGGTGAGAACCAGTGGGGTTCCGTCCTGGTGGCAGTTGAAGGGGCGGGGCTCAAGGGCGGAGGAGCGGGAAGTGGAGGAGATGCGGTGGAGGAGCAGGAAGAGGAGGAGATGTGGTGGAGGAGCGGGAAGTGGAGGATATGCGGTGGAGTAGCGGGAAGTGGAGGAGATGCGGTGGAGGACCAGGAAGTGGAGGAGATGTGGTGGAGGAGCGGGAAGTGGAGGAGATGCGGTGGAGGAGATGCGGTGGAGTGCCCTAAGAAATTAGGAAACACTCTCTACCAAAGATACCTTTTCATACTAGCAGTAAAAAGAAAAAAGATGACATAGGGAGATCCGCAGCCAGATGTGCAAAGGCACAAAATAAGACAGTGATGGTGTAGTTTTGAAATTAAGTTGATATACTTTTAATAATTCTTATTGGAACAGCATATTGTTAAAGAATTGGAGGCAGATAATAAGCAGTTAAGAGAAAGTGGGGCTGAGAGTTGCGAATAGTTGTTGTTTAATTCCCACCTTTAGACTTAAAAATATTGATGTTATTTTCTTTAAATAGTGGTATCTGGGATTTTGCTGTTACTCATATTTTAACAGGTTATGAGGCAAGGTGAATTTTTCTGGTAATTTGATTTAATTAACAGAGGGATGCAACTCCGTGCCATTATATATCCTGGGTTGGGCTAAATACTAATGGATAAATATTCTAGAAGCCCAAACAAATGTTCTTGAGTAATTTATTTTAATCTCACTTAGTCAGATGATGTAATTTGCGTTGACCAACAATAAAAAAGAAGCTGGTCTGATAACAACCGCGTGCCCATTGTTCTTCACTATAAAAATACAAATGCTTTAGATATAGTCTTCAGGTAAAAGAAATCTTTGCATGGCCTGGTCGACACGTGATTTCAAACATGCCTTAATATTGCTGACTCAGCAACATTCTGAGCAAGTAGTGACAGGTCATAAATGCCAGGGTCACCCAAATGCAATGAATTTTGAAACAAAAATGTGTATATTATCCTTCTGTCAAACATGTTTACACCATCGTTACTGCATCAACTAAAATGCTCTAACGTTAAGGTCCAAACAGCTTTTGGTCACTTTATCAACAGGACCACCTGTTTCTTAATTCTTTCTTTAATTCGGCTGGAAACAGTTGAGGGCCACAGTGAAACATCATTGAAAACGCAGCGAGTGTCAGGAAATGGATATTTGCACTCCTTCGGTTATCACACCACCAATCCCCTCATCCTGTGCACATTTTGCCCCAACTTAACTACCCTTTTTGGTATAGAAAACTCTGTGGAGATGATTATTAACTAGGTGTGATAATGATGGAACCTGATGCTTCATTGCTTTTTAAAAAATTCGTTTGTGGGATATAGGCATCGCTGGCTGGCCAGCATTTATTGCCTGCCCAATGGTTGCCTTTGAAAAGGTGGTGTTCAGCTGCCTTATAGAACAGTTGTTGTCCACTTGCTGCAGGTTGATCCACAATGCCATTAGGGAGGGAATTCCAGGAATTTTGCCCAGTGACAGTGAAGCAACGGCGATAAACGTCCAAGTCAGGATAGTGAGTGGCTTGGAGGGGAACCTGAAGGTGGTGGTGTTCCCATTGTCCTTCTAGATGAAAGTGGCCGTGGGTTTGGCAGGTGCTAGCTGAGAATCTTTGGTGAATTTCTGCATTGCGTCTTGCAGACAGTACACACAGCTGCTACTAAGTACTGATGGTGGAGGGGGTGAATAGTTGTGGATGTAATGTCAATCAAGTGGGCTGCTTTGCCCTGGATGGTGTCAACTTCTTGAGTTATGTTGGAGCTGCACCCATCCAGGGCATTTTGGGAGTATTCCATAACACCCCCGACTTATGCCAGCAAATATTTAACGTAGTTGATGGCAAGGTGTTAATTCAGGATATACTTGTCAGGTGTATGAACAAACTAGAATTAAACAGCATGAACCATCCATTATTTATTATTAACACAAATGAATTTCCATGTACGTATGTCGGTTTACCATTTGGTAAACTGTTCTCTTCCACAGCGTTGTGCATATAAAGGCTTAGCTGATAATGGGGTTGAAGGGGTTTGCTGTTTCCTTCATGATATTGAATGCAACAAAAAGATAGAGAGACTGGTTGCTGATTTGCAAAATACTTCCACCTTTCCTTTGGTACATCCTAGCCCATTTGAGGTACCACATCAGAACTCCCTCCAGTTAACAGTGCTCTCACCAGATTTCACAACACAGATTTGTGACCAGGACGCTCAAACACCCCTGCACTACCTGTATGAACTCCCTGGCTGTCAACAATTCCCTTTCCAACAAATAGATTGTGATGTGGTCGCAGATTTTCTGAACAAGGTATCCGTGTAACATTCAATCTTGTGGATGTGCACGAGTACAGCTGCCGCTTGAGCTGGGAACCTGGGAGCTCATGTCGTCACTTCCGAGAGGCACTTCTTGCACATGTGATCATCTAGGACACTGGCAGCATGTATGAAATTTCCTATGTTACCGGTCACACATTTTTACAATTGACTGAGCTGTGCGGCCACGGCTTGAATTTATTTCTCATTTGTAAACATCTCTCTGCGTTGGATTAAGATATCATTTGGTTCAGATTTCTGCTTAATCTTCATGTTTCACAGTTCTACCCAACTTTTATAATAATATTATTTTATATTTTACGGCAAAGTCTGGACAATCCCAAAACCCACTTATTAAGAACAGACAAAGTTACAGATTTGCTTTGATGTCCCTATTTGTACTTTGTATTCTGCTTTCAAATCAGCATTAACCATTTAGGAGCAGACAACAGCTTTTCCTCTCAGTTTTCCATGAATATGATTCATGTCTAAGGCCAGATGTTTACAATGGCTTCCTGAGCTGTGCTCTCGAACGTCTGCAGTCTCTCGGATTCACGGGTAAATGACTTACTGCAGAATAGCTTCGGCATAATTCAGTAGACATATAATCTCCACATTAAGGGGAAAATGGAGCTGTCAATAAAATAGCATAACATGCAATGAAATGGGTAGTTACTCTGGACTTGTGGGTTTATTGAGATCTGCAGGGGCACTGTGTCAATTCAATGGCATCTAATTTTATTGATCTATTTACAGAATGGATCTATTTGTGAGCTCAGAAACCTAGTGTAACACACTAGGTTCCTGTTGCATATTTTTGTTAAGTTTATTGATTAGCTGAATAGCTAACTGAACAGGCAATTGCATAACATTCTTTAAGTTCTCCCTGAACTTGGCCTGAGTCACCCCATAAATAAATGTGTTTATGCAGCAACATGAGTTCCGTAGCATGAATCCAACTTGTCCGAAGGTGTACAAAGAGTCATTGTAATATCGGGGATTTATTCCTGCAATGCTGTAATATAAGAAATCTATAACATATGTGAACCACAGAAGAATGAAGCTCCCTGATATGGTGAAGAGTAATATCACAGACTTCCTTCTGCTTTCCATCTCTGTGTCACTATGCTTTTCTCTCTCAGTCTGACCCTTCAGCCTCTTACGGATTTGGCTAGCCACGAGAATATGTCGGACTGTCAGGGCATTGAATAAGAGAATTAAAGTAAACGGTAGCAATGGCGTTAAAATCTTATCAAACCAGTCAAACCCCACCCAAGCCGGAACAATGTAATAGCTTGGCTTTTTATAACAGAGCCACGGCACGTTATTAATTATCTCCCCAGGTTCCTTTGTGAAATAGAATGGAACATTTTTCAAAGACAGCAGAATGGAAGTTGTTGTTAAAACTGCAGCTGCTGTTCTCTCGTTGCAATATTTTGCTTTCAGTGTCTGGCAGCAAATTGCGACATATCGATCAAAGGAGAAAGTGATGGTGAACCAAACGGAACAGTCCATTGCTGAATGAGTAAAGGCATAGAGGAGGCTACACACAGGTGTAATATCCAGAAAAGATCCCGGGAAGTAATAATAACTGATCCGATACAGGACAACATCAATGATAATAAACATTAGGTCTGCTATGGACATGGCTATCATGTAGCGGATGGTGCAGGTAGATAGACCACACTTCCACCGTGCTAGGATCACAATTGCAACTAAGTTCACTGTAAGAGGAAGAAGGGAAAATTAACTTGAAACTACTGACAAAAAAATCCTCATATCAAACACAAAGGAGGTAGAATAGCAAGATGGCCACAAATTGATCCAGCACTGTCACTTACCAGGGACACCAATGATAGCAAGGATCATGTAGAATATTCTCTTACATCTGTAGATTAATTCACGCATTTTATACTTCGAATGATTTGTCCTTGCCTAGTGGAGACAATCTCTCAAAATTAACCTGTGAGGTGATACATTAATGGTGCATTTAATATGTACCCATGCTAAGTCCCCAGAGAGTCAGAAATTGCAACTTTGTTGGAGTAAGGTGTTTTTAATTGTAACCAACAGGCTGCAACATGCCTTAGTTTCTGTTAGTGCTGGAATATGCTCATAACAAAAAAAATTGGCAATATTCCACAGCCTAGGAAATTTGGATCAACGTAATTAAATAATTAAATTTCATGGTGCCTTATTCCAACAATAACAATATTCACTCAAATTCAGGCAGAAAGAATAAAGAAGAGACACATTATGAAAATTATAGAAAGTTGTTGAGTTTCGAGATGCAGAGTGACCTTGGTGTCCTAGTGTAGCAACTGCAGAATGTCGGTCAGCGGGTGCAGTAAGTAATTATGAAATCCAAAGCAATGTCTTATTTTAGTGTGAGAGAGATTGAGTGCCAGAGTATTGAGGTTATTTTTCATTTATAGTAGGAATGAGTAAGACCACATCTGGAGTACAATGCATAGTACTGGTCACTGTACTTACAGAAATATGTTATTGTGTTGGAAGCATTTCACAGAGGTATTCCAAGAACAGTATCTTAAATGTTTGAATTACCTCAGAGGAAAGGTGAGACAGACAAAACCTATAACCTGGAGTTTAGAACAATCACAGGTGACTTAATTGAAACCGAGTGCCCAGACCAGATAGATGTGGAAAGAACATCGTTATGGGCCAGGTTAGATACCGTCAAAACGTTTCAAGAAGGTAGCCCAGACCCTAACTTTAACTTTTCAAGTCGTTTTGAGCAGGGGTACGTTGGATATTGCAGAAGTGATGCAGCTGGTCAAAACCTATCAGTTTTTAACAAAATGGAATTTATTTACAGAGCCCCGAATGAAACACAAACAAAAGAGTACAGAATACAGAATAAATTAGCATATCAGAAAACCCAAAAGACTATCACTGCTTAATGATACTGTTCCAACTACTTTCAGCATCTCCATAAACACTCCCTTGGCAAAAAGTGGTAAAATCAAACACAGATTCTTAGAGGAGAGATGTCAAGGAGAGAAAGGACGAGCATGGAACGGTTTTGTTGACCAGCAGCTTAAAAAAAAACGGACTGCTTGCTCAAACCAAACCAAATCAAACCATACCAGAGAAAAGCTGAGTTGGGATAACTGGTCACTCCCCTTTCATTGCACAAGGGGTGTTTTTTTTTTCTAACTTGAAAGCCTTTTTTCCTGAGACAGTATCTGTTAGCTACAATCAATTTGGCCCTAAAACGCGGACACCAGAAACATCAGAACCTATGCGTCTATGACCCCTCTGAAAAAAAATCCAAGGGCAATCTCAACTTGTTAAAGAAGCAACATCTTCATAACATTTTCTCCTTGTAGAGAATCTTGAATTGGGTAATTAGTTTAAAAATAAGGGGTCAAACATTTCAAACGTGATAAGGCCATGACAGAGAACAATGAGAGAGGGAAGAAACAATTTATAATTAAAGATGGAGAGAGATGGATATACATCCCCACACCTCTAGAGAAAAGTAATAATATCTCTGAGTAGTTTGATTAGAAATATCTCTGGTAGAAAAAACTCTCCATTCAAACGAGTTCCAAAGTATATAAAGGCACGGCAAGACTTTAAAGAAGCATCGTTTGAATTCATGCTAATCAAATGTTTCTTACTGACTTCTGAATGGGAGGAAACACAGGACATGTCCTTTCAGGCGTCAAATATTGACTCAGTTGATGAATCTTGCTTCTCTGTCCCATCAGAATGTCAGGTTTGCAGCGAAGGCCAAGAGTCTGTGGAAGTAAACAGAAAGCATTCTCATTACAGAAACATAAGGATATTATTTGGCAGCACAAACTTTGGTCCCGATTTCCCAGTCAATTCCATTACAGTCAGCGTTATCTCTGTGCACAAGCAAAGGCGTAAAGCCTCTTATGATGCAGTGGAAACGTTCCTATCTCTAAGTTGGGAAACTTGGATTCCTCTCCAGTACCAGGACTGACTAGAAATTATCCAGAGGGGGCTTTTTATTCGTTATATGTTACGCAGTGTTGTGCCTGTCCTGGAAGTGCCTGATGAGAACAGTGTACTAGAAAATTTCTTTCAGCTTAAGGAAGAGGATGTTTTACTCTCCGCTTAATAGGATAGAAGGAAATGCATTCTGTATTCAACCAGTGTTGTCCCTGTCTGGGAGTATTTGATGGGGACAGTGTCATGGGAGATTTGCTTTCAGACGAAAGGAGTATCACCATCTAAACTTGTACTGTTTATGTCCTGGGAGCGTTTGAAGAGGACAAAGTAGACAGAGGTTTTCACTGTAGGTAACCGATGTTTTTCCTGATACTGGGAATGTTTGATGGGAATAGTGTGTAGAGAACTTTGTTTTCAGTTTAAAAGAATAGAGAGATCTTTCGAACGTGTCTAACACGATGCTGTACTGTCCTGGGTGTTTTTGATGGGGACAGCTTTACTTGCTGTTTTAAAAGAGTAGAAGAACTTTTAAGGGCTCTCATTGGGCAGTGGTACTGATCCTACCTCTGAACCAGAACGGCAGGGTTCATTTCTCAGCTGTTCCAGACGTGTATTGTAAAAATTTTGAACAGGTTGACTCGATCTCCAAGCAATCTAGACCTCTAGTTGAAACCCAACACACACACACACATATATATATATATATATATACACACACACACACATGCACACATGTGTACACACACACACACAAATACACACCCACACACAATGAGAATAGGGTGTTCACATTTCCACTCTCCTCGGCCTATAAAGCTGATGTCACCTCTGAACATCATATCACTCTGCTAATGTTTAGTCCTTTGGTACAGTGCATGAAAGAGAGCAAGCTGCTTCTCTCTATTTAACCATACCAAATATTTTAAACATCCTGTCTCCTTTGTCAGGACGGGGACTTACATAAAGAGCAAAACCTCCTCTACTCTGTCCCTCTATCAAACATTCCCAAAATAGAGACAGCAAGGCGTTAAATACAGAGTGAAGCTACCTCTACACTGCCTTCATCAAATACTCACAGGTCAGGGGCAGCATGGACACAGAGTAAGTCCTGCTCTGCTTTTTTTTAAACTGAAAGGAAAGAGCTCCCTACTCTGTTAAACTGCAAGTAAAACTCCCTGGATACTGTCCACATCAAACAGTCCCAGAACAGGTACAACACGGGTAAGAAACAGAATAGGCTGAAAATGCGTTGCTGGAAAAGCGCCATCAGGTCAGGCAGCATCCAGGGAGCAGGAGAATCGACGTTTCGGGCATGAACCCTTCTTCAGGAATGCTCCTGCTCCTTGGATGCTGCCTGACCTGCTGCGTTTTTCCAGCAACACATTTTCAGCTCTGATCTCCAGCATCTGCAGTCCTCACTTTCTCCTAGAAGAAACAGAATAAAGCTCCTTCAACAGAGGGTAAATTCCCTTTGTCTCTATCAGATACTACCAGGAGAGATACAGCACGTAGTTAGATACAAAAATGAAGGTCCCTCTACACTGCCCCTCATCAAACGCTCCCAGGATAGGGAAAGCATGGAGTTACACAGATAAGCTTCCCCTACAGTGCACGCCACTCATCAAATACTCCTTAGGGCAGGGACAGCGCCGGGTTGGATACAGAGTAAAGCTGCCTCTGCACGGCCTCCCTTCCATCAAACACTCACAGAACAGGTATAGTTCTGGGTTCAATACAGAGGAAAGCTCCCTCCTGATATTTTTTCGATGAACCTGTTTGTGGATATCGTTATACCGTGCTGGAGAGATGGTACTTGAACATTAACCTCCTGGCTCAGAGGTATAGAAGAATAATAGGCAATACTGCGACATCTATCCTTCAAATGTGACTGTTTGAACCACAGCACCAATCCATAGAATCATTATGCAGGTTATGGTGGATTAGCCATGCTAAATTGCCCATAGTGTTCTGGGATGTAAAGGTTAGGTGCATTAATCGGGGTAAATGTGGAGGGATGGGTTTGGGTAGGATACTCTTTGGACATGTTGGGCTAAAGGGCCTGTTTCCACACTAGGGATTCGATGATTCTATGATTTATTGGTTATCCTTTAAATACCCAAGGGACTATTAGGAGCGAACTTCCATCACTTTGCATCTGCAGACACATGTAGGCCCAGACTAAATAAGATTATTGCAGCTGTGTATAACTTGGGTCACATTTATAATATTGCATAAAGATCTGGTCGCCATACTCCAGAAGGATTGGGGGCTTTAGAAAAGGTTCAGAAAATGTTTACCAGGATGTTGGCTGGTTTAGAGCTTTTAGCTAGAAGGAAAGACGGGACAAACCTTATTTGTTTTCACTTCAATGTCGGGGGCTGAGGGGGGACCTGAGGGAACTTATACAATTATGAAAAACCATGGATAGAATGAACATTCAGAATTTTTTTCCCAAAGTAGAAAAGGTCAATTAATGGGGAGCATAAAATAGTGAAAGATTAAAGCAGGTATGAAAGACAAGCTTTCTTCTTAAATGTAGGATGGGAAATGACTGTAATGTGCTCCTAGAGGAGGTGGTAGAAGCAGAGGCAATCGCAATGTTTAAGAGGCACCTTTTAGGTACATGAATACAGAGGGAATGCATTGGAAATTGACCATGTAGTGGCTAAAGGTTTTTAGTTTAGAGTGCATCACGTGTCGATGCAAGTTTGATGTGCAAAAGAGCCTGTTTCTGCGTTGTACATTATTTTTCGTTCTATGGCAGTAGATTTCCCTTCCCTTAAGGACATCAGTGATCCATTTGGGTTTTTTTCCCAACACGAGGAATCATTAGACTCTCAATTCTAGATTTCTATTGAATTCAAATTCTAGCATCTGCCATGAGGCAGGATTCGACTTCAAGGTCCATAGAGTCTCCGAATTGACAGTCAAGCAAAACTACCACGAAGCAAACGCCTTCCCCGCCCTCTGCAGGACAACTATGGAGCTTTACCAATCATAAATATTTGAAAAAGAAAAACTGAAGGTGCATCTAATGACGTAAGGTTTTAATCAAATGGAATAAGAGAAGGATTTATCACCTCTGAGGTATACTAATGGGAAAATTGTAACGCACTCATCAACAAACGCATTCAAGATTTGAGCAGGACACTTTCGTGGTTTGGCAGTGCTAAGCATATGGATTATGCTATGCAAAATAGAATCTGCATTGGATTGACGAGTAGGCCAGTGAGGAGGGAGTACTTCATAACAATTGTGGGATGAAAGAATATGAGGATAGACTGATGGTCTTAAGATGAATACATTCAGAAGTCTATATGGAACAGGAACATTGACGTATTGGGCTAAATGGTCCCTTCCTGATTTGTCAATGGTATGAAATGCAGGCAGTATTAGCTAGAAGAGAGGAGAAATGGAAATGATTCCTTAAGTTTCTGATCTGAATTGGCAAAGTTTCAGTCTGAGCCCTTGTCACCCACTGTGGAAAACCGAATGCCTCGAATACGCAGAAAGCTAATGAGAGAACACTGAGACACGTTGAAGAGAGAATAAATAACTTAGGAATATGCTCAATAAGAGTTTAGATGAATGAGGGGGATCTCATAGAGACCTAAAAAGTCTAGACAGGATAAACGCAGCAAGAATTTTCCCAATCACAGGGGAGTCCAGAACCAGGGGTTCACAATCTAAAAGAAATGGTGTAACACTAAGATGATGAGAAAGAGAATCAGAAGCCAGTGGAATTCTTTATCACAAGAGCAGTTGAGACCAAGACATTGAATGATTTCAAGAAGGAGTGAGATATAGTTCCTCGGGTTGAAGGGATCAAAGGGATATGGAAGGGCAAGTGGGGAAAAGGGACTGATTAGATTATCAAACATAATTCTATTGAATGATAGAGCAGGCTTGCAGGGCTGAATGGCCTACTTTGCTCATATTTTCTACATTTCTATGTGTTTGAGGTAAACAATCAAATATGCAAGGGAGCATCCAGGACAATTAACACCTGGCATTGCTAAGAATTCAGTCTCAGGTCAATAATTAGCAGAGGAATGATCGGGGAATAGGCATCTCCCTGATATGAGACGCATTCACTGGTAAGAGTTTAAGTTGAGTTGATCAGAACTGAGCAAGTACTTACAGTGTCATGGCTCCAAGCTCTTGCCGGCGGTGTGACGTTGCTCCTGATACTGTATGCTCCAATGGAGTCTGTTGTCCCAGAATGGGACCAACCCCCAGTATCCCATTTGGAAACATTCCAGTGGAATGGGAGATCACTTGGTTCGCCAATGGGATAGGTCCCATAGAAAATCTGTCATCTAGCAGCGAAGATAAGATTGTTATGTTTGGGGCACCTGATGGGGCTTAAGAGGAAGGAAGCATTTTCAGTTCACCATTGCTGGTCATTTCACAGTGAAAATTGAATCGATTAACCTTAATTCTTAACTGTTAAGAGCAATTTTGTACCATTTCAAAATATAAGGGATATTCCAAAGAATTTGCACAGTAATAAACACCCGAATCATTTCTCTGCACGCCCTCAGTCACCAGTGTATCTGTAGTCTGCCTATCATCAACTTCACCTGAAAATCTTCCATCTGGGGGCTTGTCTTTTTTCACATTATAAGCGAGTTGCAGAGGTTCTCATCGCTGCTGTTTGTACCAACTGAACAGCTCCCTTCACAAACCAACTCATGTGGCAACACAGCTTAACAGTGCTCCCAACCAAGACAATTTGAAGAACTGAAGTCTGCTTAAGACAGCCTGAGAGACAGTAATTGAGGTGTATTGGACCAGGTTCGACCCACTCAAAACATTTCAAGAAAATAGCCCGGACCCTAACTTTGTTAGTTGTTTTAAGCAGGTGTACTGTGGATATTCCAGAAGAGATGCAGCTAGCCCAACCAATTAGTTTTAAACAAAACAAGTTATTTGCAAGGCTTCCAAATGAAACACAAACAAAATAGAACAGAATACGGAATAACCTAATCTATCCGAAAACCCAATAGACTATCTCAACTTAATGATGCTGTTCCAAATTCCTGTAACAATCTCCAGAAACACCCCTTGCTAATAAAAAAAGGACCTTACAGCAGACATATGGTGGAGAGATTCCGCATAGCGGTTTCTTGGGCCCCAGTCTCAAAACTGACTGCCTGCTTTCAGTGAACAGCCAGACTGCTGAAACCAAACCTGAGCTGGGAGAACTGGTCACTCCCTTTCCATTGTACAATTTTTTTTCAACTTGAAAGCATTCTCAAGAATTAATCCCAGACTTTTCGAATCGCTCCTTTTACGACCTTTCTGTGTGGGGGGTGGGGGGGGTGGGTGGGGAAGCGAAGGATGGCATAACCTTGTTAAAGGAACATTGTCATCACAGCGGGAATGGAACATGCTGTGATTCGGCAGACAGCAGATGGAGCTGTGCTCGACAAAGGCAACTTTAGATCGTAAACTGAATGACAAATTATTCATGGGGCACCAATCAGATAAAATGATGAGAGAAAGAGAAAGGAAGTCAGGCGGACAGGGAAGCAGAAGGAAATAACAAATGAAAGACAGACGAATGAATTATTGAGAGGAAGGAAGAATGGGTGGCACTGCGGCTCAGCGGTTAGCACTGCTGCTTCACAGCACCAGGGCCCCGGGTTCGATTCCTGCTCCATACAACTGTCTGTGTGAGCTTACTCTGGGTGCTCTAGTTTCCTCCCACACGCCAAAGATGTGCAGGTTAGGTGAATTGCCCATCATGTTAGGGGCATTCATCAGGGGTAAACATAAGGTAGGGGAATGGGTCTGGGTGGGTTATTCTTTGGAGGGTTGGTGTGGACTTGCTGGGCTGAAGGGCCTGGTTCCACAGAGGGAATCTAACCATAGATACGTTATTGATTCGTGAAGGGATCCAGTGAAAAGACAGGAGAGTGGAGTTGGCAAAGCACATCAGCAGACTCGGTGGGCTGAGTGGCCTAATTATGGTCCTATTTAGGCAACTACAATCATGCAATGATCTGCATTGCACCTGCCACTCTCTCCATCCCACCCCAAGCTTTATTGTTTAACTTGCTCTATTCCATGGTTTCTCACAGGGCAACAGATCAGTCTTCTCTTGACCATAACTCCATTCTCCCTTTTTTAATCAATTTTCGCACCAGCCTGTTCAGAGATGTTATGACATGTGAACTTGGAGCAGATGGGACTTGAACCCGGGTATTGCCACTTCCCCACACGGTGACTACACTCTGCATGTAAAAACATTGCCCATGACTTTTTTAAAATCCTCCCCCTCTCGCCTTAAAAATATATCCTGTGGTCTTGAAGTCGCTCACTCCAAGGAAAAGACAGCTACTATTCAGCTAAACTATACCTTTCATGGCTTGATAAACCTTTCTAAGGTCACCCCCCTCAACTTTCAATGTAAAAAGCCCCATCCTATCCAGCCTCCCCTTGTAACTTAAACCCTCCATTCCCATAATATCCTGGTAAATCTCTTCTGAACCCTCTCCAGTTTCATAACCAGAACTGGACTCAGTGCTCCAGAGAGTAACCAGATGTTGTTGAAACACAAGTAAAAGTCGACTTCAGCATAATTTATCATAAAATAATGAGGCCAAAATAGTTACTAAATCTCGTGTTTGTGTTTGGTGACCACACTGCTCCTTTGGAAGTGTGACCCTTGGCATTAACCACATTATGGACTAATGTGCACATCTCCCTAATCTGCACATCTCCTGTTGCTTTCAAGAGTTAACAGGTTAGCAACACAATGATATTGGCCCTCTACCTTCTGTCTCCAGGGTGTGATGGGATGTTGGGTACCATTCAACCTAGACATTTGATATTTCTCCCCATATTACAAGATAAACAGCAAGAGGACAATGATAGGCTTAAGGTGCGGATTTAGGGGTGAGTGAATAATGTGGACTGGCCAGAATGCAAACGAATCGCATAACTGTAATTGATTACTGATTCCTAATCCTCTGGCTTCTGTGGCCTGAAACTTGCAGAGCATACTAGAGGACAGGGTTAAAACGGACATAAAGTTATTCATGTTTATTTATGAACTATCAATAGTGTTTTTTATTATTCACTCACGGGGTGAGGGCATCGCTAGCTAAGCCAACCCTAATTGCCCAGAGGGAAGTTAAGAGTCAACCGCATTGCTGTGTGGAGTTACATTTAGGCCAGACTAGATAAGGATGGCAATTTCCTCCCCTAAAGGACATTAGTGAAACCAGATGGTTCTTCCATCAATCAACGTGGATTCATGGTCATCATTAGACTCTTACTTCGAGGTTTTACTAGTACAAATTCCACCACCTGCCTTTCTGGGATCTCTCCATCTAAGGGAGTCGAGGGTTCGAGGGAAAGGGCAGGAGAGTGGATGCTAGGGATGTCAGATCAGACACGATCCTGTTGAATGGTGAAGCAGGCGCAACGGGCAGATTGGTCCACACCTGGTCCTATTTCTTGTGCTCTTGTGCCATCAGAAGATAATAAAAACGATCAGAGCTTTACAATCAGGCAAAAAACAAAAAGTTGTTAGTTCCATACCCTTCAGTTAGACTGTTGCAACTAGAATACCTCGACAGTTTTGCAGTTTCAAAACAGGTACTGTATAATGTTGAGCTGTGCAATATAATGCTACTTTTTTTTAATGAGTGAGTGGGAGAAATCAAACCTGCGTAGCACTAAAAGTCTTTGAGTTAAAGAATATCTGTCTGACAACAGCCCTCAAATGTGTCCAGCTGCAACGTGCACAAAAGTAAAGTGACAGAGCAGCAACAGAGGGAAAGCGTCCAAAGTGTGCAGACACAACGCATCCATCTCTCCCTCCTCACTTAGGAAAATGAAATAAATGTTAGCAGCAAAATTAGAAATAATTCGAAAACAAGGTAAGAACTGGGTCCTTCTGATTGAGATAACGGCAAATGGCAGTCGTAGAGTCATACAGCACAAAAGACCCCCATTTCAGTGCCTCGAGTCTGTGTCAACCTATCTCCACTCTTTCTGCTTCCCAGCACTTGGCCCACAGTCATAGCTAAAATCACATGGACTGTTGATTGCCTGGACTTTGTTTATCTTATCCTCATTATTTTCTGTCCAATGCATGTGCATTAAATGTGCATGGGAACACCAAAACTTTCAGGTTCCCCTCAGAGCCACTCACGTTTCTGACTTGGAAGCATATCGCCGTTCCTTCATTGTCGCTGGGTCAAAACGCTGTAATACCCTCCCTAAGGGCATTGAGTGTCAATCTACACCAGGTGGACTGCTGCGGTTCAAGAAGGCTGCTCAGCACCACCTTCTCATGGGGCAACCAGGGATGGGGAATGAATGTTGGCCAGCCAACGACGCTAACGTCCTACAATTTTCTTTATAAACTAATGTTGTTTATCTGTTGTAAGCAAGTGTGTGTGTGTGTGTGTGTGTGTGTGTGTGTGTTTGTGTGTGTGTGTGTGTGTGTGTGTGTGTGTGTATGGTTTGGGAATTTGCAGAGGAGAGGTAAGTTGTTGAATAATAGATGACATCTTATTTCTTTGTTCTCCTCTTGTTAATCTTAGCTATGTTATTAAAACAGTTGTTTTGCCATTACTGATAAAGCTCGAAGTGAATTCATTTGTTCTGAGTAACACTCAGTTACGCAAATTTCTCATTTTGACAATCTGAGTGGAATTTGACACATTCATACTTTTTTAAAACTGTTCGCAAAACAGAGCTGCGGGATTACTGATGAACTCTTTCAAATGATGACATAGGGACCCATCCTGGACCACTTCTGAAGTGCAGATGGTTTATATGCACGGTTATCCTATGGAAATCCCAATGTAAGAGACTCTGAAGGAATTGCTGAAACGTCTGAAGTCTCCAAAGCTATCTGGTTAAGAATTCGATGGGTACAACTAGCATTAAGAGAGTAGTTTCAAAACGTCTAGCTACTAAAATCCTATTTTAACACCAAAGTAACCATTCAACTGACAAGCAATGTACCTTGCACTCCCTCGTAAATGCACAAACTTCTGACCTCTTTACACCCACTTCCCCAGGTTCCAAAATACAAAGGTTTTGGACTCAACCATCCATGTCACACTATCTAACACACATTTCCCCCACACCTGTCACACCCATCACAACTGTCTACATCCCTTCGCCTGCCCCTATCCCCATCCCCATCCCCATCGCCAGGCCTGACAGCAAACTTCGTAGTTGGAACCAATACATCCCACCTCTGATTTTGACCCGTCTCCCCTGGCCCCACCCCTTTGAGATCAAAATCTCCTTAGCCCCCAAGACCTGACACAAGCCCCCACTCTCCCTACCCCAGTCCTCTTGGCTGGCACGATATCTGCACACACCTCTGATGCTCCACCACTGATGCTCAGTGGCATTCTTTTTTGTTCTCTTCTGGAAGTGTTCCAGTCATTGTATCTGTTTTGGTGATTTTTAACTTGAGTTGGAAAATAATTCATTTGAATCATATCCAAGTATATATGATGAGAACTTCCTGGCTGACGCAATAGAAGATCGACCCTTTATTATTGTCTTGAGCACACAGAAGACAAAATAAAACTTAACCATTACATTTGACTTGCTCACTGATGTATTGGAATTGATATTGCAAGCAATGCTCAACTGAGACTAGACAGATATCACACAATGTGTGAAATTAAGAGTTTATGCCCTTAGATTTCTGTAATAGGATTTTATAATATTAGGGTTTACGCCGAAGCTGACGATATTATTTGGGGTTAAAGGATGCTATAGCTATATCAATGCATTAAACAGTGACCATGTTTAGGGGTTGTGAAGACAAGCAGGTTAGGTTTTTGATAGAAGTTTAAAGTTTAATGCTGTTTGAGAAGAAACTATGTTACAAGGTGGGGTGAGGACAAACTATTGGACAGAGATGTCTAGAAGGACTGTCCTTCATTGTAACCTCACTCAGCTGGTGTGCAAATTGAATTACTATCACTCTGCATCACAAACCAGTTGCCAAGCCAAGTGATTTCATCTATTCCACACCCCTTCCCGAATCAGATTGTACATCCAACTGAATTAATGCCAGTCCAATTGTTTTAATCAAAAAATCATGTTCGGGTTTTTGGAGTTTTACAAATTAATACCAGAGAGAATTATATTATATTCGTATGGAATTACCTCAGCTGTTGCAATCTGTCCTTTTCATCATACCAAGCTAACTTGTAAAATAAATGTCACAAGTATGCTATCCCTGTGGAGATGCCACCGAGTATAAATATTCTGGGAAAATAGCATTTCAGAGCTTCCGTCATAGAGATTGCTTTGAGCAGGGAAGGAGGAGTTTATTCCCAGAGAAAATGCATCTTCTCAGGCAATCAGTTGCAAAAATATGCTACACAATCCTTGCAATGGTTGGTGACCCTGGTAAGTGACCATTACCATTGAAGTTGCATCGACTTGCATCAGGGAAGGTTTCTGCTTTTGTGTACATTTTATTACTAAAACTAGTTATATCGAGACATTGTTCAGAGAAGTCAATGCATTATTTTCGTTCTATGTGGCATCAGCACTTTTTGATCACTTGCCTCAATTAAACGAAAGACTCTGTTTGTGGTTCACAGGCTTGATGAATTATAGAAGCATCAAAGGCTATCGGGATAATGTTACGAAACATTGAACATAGAATCAAGGGTTGGTCATTTGGTCCTTTGAACTTGCTCCTCCTTTCAACGTCATCATGATTGAACATTCAACTCAGCTCTCACTTGCTCCCCCAATATCCTTTGATCCCTTTAGAACTATATCTACGTCCTTCTCAAAGGCATTCAATGTTTTGGCTTCAAATGTTTTCTGAAGCCGAGATTTCCACAGACTTAGTACTCCGACTGAAGACATATCTCCTCATCTCAGTCCTATCTTGTACCATTAGACTGTGAGCCCCGGTTCAGGGCTCCATCAGGAGCATTCCTCCTGCATTTATCATGTTAGCTCATGTTAGAACTTTGTGGGTTGATCTCAGGGAGTTGTCTTAACCAGAGTAGAACGAGGTTTCCCTCTTATCATTGATGGATTGAGTGCTGGGACACCTTCAAACAAGAGCAGAGATAATTGTCAGGCAATGGTTTAAATTGGGTCCATGAGAGCCTCACAAACTGAAACATAGTTCAAATCTGTTGTTACCCTCACTTGGATAACCACTCAGTGGTTAGCACTGCTGCCTCACAGTGCCAGGAAACCAGCTTCAATTCCAGCCTCAGGCAACTGTCTGTGTGGAGTTTGCATACTCTCCCCATGTCTGTGTGGGTTTCCTTCTTGTGCTCTGGTTTCCTCACAATCCAAAGATGTGCAGGTTAGGTGAATTGGCCATGCTAAATTGCCGATAGTGTTCAGGGATGTGTAAGTTAAGTGTACTAGTCAGGAGTAAATGTAGAGGAATGGGTCTGAGTGGGTTACTCTTTGGAAGGTAGGTGTGGATTTGTTGGGCTGAAGGGCCTCTTTCGGCACGGTAGGGATTCTACAGAGTAATAAATTTGTGATTGTCCACTGACACGAGGAAGGGTCTGGTTTCTGAGATGCATGGGATGTAATATCTGTGCGTGGGTAGGGTGTGCCTTATACCTGCAAGTGTCTGGGTACTTTGAGAGACCGTCTGTTTGGAGGGAATGCTCCAAATTCCTGCTGGTGACGATGAAAAACTTCCTCAATTATGGTCCTAGTTTTGATTTTTTTCAGGCAAGTAGATGGAGTCATATCAATATTACATATCCTGTGGAATTTACTTTTCAAGAGTTCTCCCATAGCTCACTTGTCTGGACATCTCAGGATATTCACAATGATATCTTGTCCGAAGCACGATTATGTAATTCCAATCCAGAGGTATAGCCCAGTGTAGAGGTCTGTCTTAATTTCAGAAATGCTGTATATCAGGATGGTACATTTTGATCTATAGAATGTTCCTTAATCTGTGAGAAGTCCTCTACCTCCGGGAAATTCCCTGCCTCTGACAGCTGAACTCCTTTCTTGGGACGTGGTGCAAGTCATGATTGTGTGTCTCCTAACTTGAGCAGTGAATACAGTCCCAGATTTTCTGAATTCTATTATGCCTTCTTATCCATTTCTTGTCAGGTGCTGGGTAGCTGCTTGAACTTTGTTAAATTGTTAAATTAGAGGGAGACTGAGGCTGTTGTTGAGAATTTTTAACTTCAGAACATGTGATACCAATCCACTGGTTTTTAATGCTGTATTTCATCTCTAATTGTCTGGGCGCAAATATCTGGAATGCGATGATTCCCAGTTCTCAAATATTTCTCTCTTCTGTTTTGCAGTTAATTTGATATCGATTGTGATCCTGTCCCTGGAAAACTGTGGTCTCTCTAACTGCACCATTCGCAATCTGGTAGCTATGGCAGTAGTAGATCTCTCTGTCATTATCACTGAGGTGACAATTCAATTGGTTTATTTCCCAGTATGTTTCCTGGACATCACCCCTGTGTGCCGCATCTGCTATATCCTCATGTATGCAGCAAGAGATGCTCAGTCTGGTTCACGGTCACTTTCACCTTCAGGCTGAAGAGCAAATGTTGCACTGAAAAAACTGCAACCATAATTCTTGCAACAAGCTGTGTTCTGTTCTGTTTAAAAAACATCCCTTACTACTTTGTATATGAGCCTGGGAAAATCATTAACAATGTCCCTGGTTATGTAATGTGAAATCGGGCTATTATGCTGAGGCTGCATGGGTGGCATTTGACTCGTTTGCTGCGGTTTTAAGCCCATTACTCCCATTTGCTTTAATACTTATGTTCAACTTTCTAACTGTTCGACGCATTTTGACAGTCAGTCAGGTCTGCAAGGCCATAAGGGGTCAAACGAAGAGAGGGAATCCCAGTGACCCAGAAATGGAAAACAGAAGTATGTCTGTGATTTTACTTTTTGCTATATCAGGAAGCTTCATACTTTTGTGGCTGGTGTATGTCTTACATACCTTTGATATTGCAGATCGATTAGATCGTGATTCATTTTACACCTTCGGGCAAGTTGGATTCGTGCTGTCTAATTTAAGCACCTAATACATTTATCTATGTGACAACTCAGTCCAAGTTCAGAGGTCATTTCAGAAGTATGATGAAATATCCGCTTACATTGACCATTCAATTAATCAATGCATCAAACAGAAGATGGCAAACCAAACACCCAGCAGATATAAGCAAGCTGGGAAGTCAACAGGATCAAAACTAAGGGACATAATGAGATTAATAGGTATTGAGAAATGAAAAGCCTTTGTTCTGACCAGTGTGACAACGCTAGGGCTTTGAAAGGCGTATTTAGTCCTTTTTTTGAGGAGAAGTTATAAGATAAAGGTTCTAAGTTGCCTGTTTAGATCCAATAAAGTAAATACTTTGTGAAGCCGTGGGCTATGTCCTAAGTTGGAACAATAGAAGTAGTCTAAATGCAAGCTGCCACGGAACCAGGATTTTTAGCTTTACTTTTCCAGTTGCAATTACTGGGTCTTAAAGATGGGTTGAAGCTGTAGTATATCTCTCCATGCTGCTCTCTCTCAGAGTTTTCTATTGATGTTTTTCCTCTTGCTGCAGGTGTTGCATGTGAGACAATGTATCTTTCTGAACTTGTCTTTTGTCAGGTGTTTGTTTATGGGATATTACTGAATTGAAACAGTTACTGTTCAGTAGTAAATAAACAATCTATCATTCTGCGTAGCGTACCAATGGAGTTATTCGAATTTCTTTCCTAATGTTGTATTTCAGCAAGGGTGTATGAATGAAGTGTGTTTTGCCTAACATCACGGAAGTTTAATCAATCGAATTGCATCTGGAACACACCTTACATTCACCTTTAAAATAAGAAAAAATTGGGGTCTAGAGTATGCTCTGCATATATTTTGAAGGTTTTATAGTCTGGTCTATAACAAATTGGGAGTTCTTGCCAGGATCAAATATTCTAATTCCAAATTGGGTTGAGGATTGTTGGACTCAACGACAGTGAGCGAAGTGTTTGGTGTGTTTCATACACAATGAGTGTTGAATTTAGTTGATTTAAACAAGGCCTTAGGTAACAATGCCTCTTTCATTCACTAATAGTCTTCTAGGAGTCAAAGACGTCACTTCAGGATTTTCATTGAAAATGATCAAGGCAAACTTCGGAATTGGCAAAACAAGCTGGAATTGGGGCTGCTTATGTCCAAAAGGAAATCGGAAATAATTGTGGCAATCACGCAACATTTACAATTGCCAGGGATGCCATCAGAATCTTTGGAAATGGCTAAAATATGATTGAAATGGAACCCTTTGAATATGAAAGGGAAAGGCAACAGTTTGAATTGTGATTAAAAGCAGAGGAAGACCCCACCAGAAGAAAGGAAGAAAAGAAGAATATTAAAGTTGGGATAAAAGAATGCCATTTTTTTTCAGTAAGGGATGCCCCTAATGAATCTACCAAATTCAGTCCACTTGAATTAGCCTTTGGGCATGAGATGAGAGGACCACTGAAATTAGGGAGAATGTGGTGAGTCAGAGTTCAGAGGCTACACATTTGGACTATGTGTAAAATTTTAGGGAAAGATTAAATCAAGTAGGTGAGTTGGTGAGACAGCATTTGAAAATAGCACAGCTATTTTGAAATGAAAGAGTAAGCAGACAACCAATCAAAACTTGGCATTTTGCAAATGAATATAAACTACAGAGTATTGGTGTTAATTCCAGTGCCATGTGTACTTTTGAGGGCAAGGATCGGTGGGCCTTATCAAATTTAAAGGAAATTGAGTGAGGTGAACTACTTGATAAGAATACCAGGTAGAAAGAAATCTCCAGGTTTCTTTTGTGCCATGTGAATGTGCTCAAAGGTATTTTGATAAGGAAATAAAGCAAAAGGAGAATGTTGTATTAGTTACAGTGAAACGTGAAGAACGAAGTCCAGATGAGTCTGAATTGGACATTCCTCAAATTACACAGGACAATGAGAAAGTTCTCAAAAATTGGGAGAAATTGCTGAGTTACCTTCCTGAATAAAATCAAAATGACCTGAAACAATTGTTACAATTACGTGGAGAGACACGTGGGATTACTCTGGGAAGTGCTAATCTAATTACACATGACATAGATATAGGAAATGCTGTTCCAGTTAAGCAACA
Source organism: Hemiscyllium ocellatum (assembly GCF_020745735.1). NCBI lineage: Eukaryota > Metazoa > Chordata > Chondrichthyes > Orectolobiformes > Hemiscylliidae > Hemiscyllium > Hemiscyllium ocellatum. The sequence goes on from NC_083450.1 coordinate 4,692,777, forward strand.
TCCTGATAGATTTAAAAGGATTGTGTATCAATGGAGTTCATTGCCCCAGAGTGCAGTGGACGGCAAGCTGCTGATTAAATGTAAGGAGGGATTAAATCGATTTTGAAGTAAAGATTTGTTAAAAATTTTATGGGGAGCGGGGAAGCCAAGTGAAGTGAAGGTTGACATGGGATAAATCACTATTTTATTGAATGGTGCAACATGCTGAACAGTCTACTCATGTTCTATATTCAAGATCTCCTATGAGGGAAAGATGTGAACGATGGTCAACTGGACAGTAATGGTGTGGAACTTGGAAAACAGAAATAAGACGTGAGCTAAGGGGCGAACAGTGATGGTTAGCTTGAGATTATTGACAAGAGGATGAGAACATTCTCAGCAGTGATGACCCACTCTCAGGAAGTGGCAACGAGAGGGTTGGACTAGTCAACATGAAGTGTCAGGTATTGTCATTTGCTGGGGAAAAGGTTTGTACTTGGCAGCATATTACAGTCTTAATCCAAGATTTCACTGAATTAAAATTCCAACATCCGCTGCGATGTGATGTAAACCTGAATCCGTGGAGTATTACCTGGGTTTCTGTGTTAACAGACTGGCATTAATACCATGAAACCATCACTTCCAATGTAGTACGCAGATTTCAATCACCTGTTGAGTTTTTGTGGTCCATTTGTCTATGTGTTTGCTCATCTGTCTTACCCTCTGCCAAACATTCTGTCTCTGTCTGTGTCTCACCCTTCTCTTGCATGACTCTCTATCTCTCTCTCCCTCCCTCTCTCCCTGTCTCCCTCTCTTTCGCTCTGTCCCACCATCACACCCCTCCTCCCCATTTTGGAATGTTCATGATTGTGCATCACGTCATCTGAATGATGATATGTGAAAGATCTCAAAAAGTGCCTTATTATTTTAATAGAGTTATAAATACAAATGCGTATCACTGTTTTCTGCTCTCTGCCACTGACTCATTGTTTAGCATTTTCCCTTATAATTATAACCGAATTCTTTCTTTCTTTCTCTCTGCATGTGTGTATCTATCTATCTATGTATCTCTCTCTCTTTCTAGAGCATGGAACATTACAGTACAGGCCTTCAGTCCTCGATGTTGTGCCGACCTATGAAATCAGTCTGAAGTCCATTTATCTTAACACTATTCCATTTTCATCCATCTGTTTATCCAATGACCATTTAAATGCTCTTAAAGTTGGCGAGTATACTAATGCTGCATGAAGGGTGTTCACGCCCCTACTACTCTTTGAGTAAAGAAACTACCTCTGACATCTTTCCTATATCTATCACTCCTCAACTTAAAGCTATGTCCCCTCGTGCTAGCCATCACCATCCAAGGAAAATGTCTCTCACTGTCCACCCTATCTAACCCGCTGATGGTCTTATTTGTCATAATTAAGTCAACCTCTCAACCCTCTTCTGTCTAACGAAATCAGCCTCAAGCCCTTCAGCATTTCCTCATAAGACCTTCCCTCCATACCAGACAACATTTTTAGAATTAATTACTTACAGTGTGGAAACAGGCCCTCCGGCCCAACAAGTCCACACCAACCTGCCGAAGCGCAACCCACCCATACATTTACCCCTTCACCTAACACTACAGACAATTTAGCACAGCCAATTCACCTAACCTGCACATCTTTGTACTGTGGGAGGAAACCGGAGTACCCATGGGGAACCCACCCAGACATGGGGAGAATGTGCAAACTCCACACAGTCAGTCGCCTGAGGCAGGAATTGAACCCCGGTCTCTGACGCTGTGAGGCATTAGTGTTAACCACAGTGCCACCATGCCGCCCATCTTGGGCAATCTCCTCTGAACCCTTTCCAAAGCTTCCACATTCTTCCTATAATGAGGTAACCAGAACTGCATGCAATATTCCAAGTGTGGCCACACCAGAGTTTTGTACAGCTGCAACATCTCTCTTACTTTTAATAGAGTTATAAATACAAGATAGTATCACTATTTCCTCCTCTCTGCTACTGACTCAATGCCTACCAATTTTTCGAATTGTCATTCAGTCTCAATTATAACCGAATTCTCTCTCACACACACACACACACACACACACACACACACCACACACACACACACACACACACACACACACACACACACACACACACACACACACACACACACACGCCCACATCTTCTCTCTCTCCTCTCTTCTCACACACCACCCACCCCACCGCCCCCCCCCCCACCCCACCACCACCACCACCACCACCACCAAATTTACCATCTCAGAGACCATGGGCATGCCTTTAATCTAACTCTTTCTTGTGCTTGTTTCTCTCATGAGATAGAGGGTCTGGATAATAGCTGCTGAGATTAGCAAGACTTGCAGAGCAATGTGCAGGGATAATGTGGTGGCACTAGAGGGGCTGCAGAGGAGATTCACCAGGGATGTGGCCTGGGATGGAGCAGTCTCCCAGAATCGTGGAATGATGCAGTGCAGATGAGGCCCTTGAGTTTGCATGGTCAAAAAATACATTGAGCTTTGCAGATCTATGAAAAGAGGTTGGATTGGCTCGGGTTGTTTTCTGTAGAGCAGAGCAGCTGAGACGTGTCCTAATATGAATGGTTAAGATCATGAGGGCTATAGACAGGGTGGACAGAAAGCGGCTACATACATTAGTTGAAGGGGTAATAATGAAGGGTATTACTATTAAGATAGGAAGAAAGGCATGAGGTTTAGAGGTAATTTGAGGACCTGTTTTCACCCAGAAGATAGTAGGATATCTGAAATACACTGCCTAGGAGCGCAAGAGAGGCCAGAAACACATACCTTTTCACAACAAAGTACATGGATGAGTACTTGGGACAAAGTGACAGAAAGAAGAATTAGTGTGGATAGGTCAGTACTGCCTGGATGGGCCGAGGAGGCACTTCTGGTCTGCATGACTCTATAACGTCTGCTCTTTCAAACGTGAGGCTTTCAGTCAGCGGTAGTTTAAGGAGAGGGATGGGAGATTATTCAGGTGGAGTGAGGTGAGGCAAACTGGAAACGAGGTTCAAGTGAGGATGAGGGGAACTGAAGAAGAGGGGAGCTGAACATGAGGGCTAAATGAAGATGAAGGATAATGCAGATATGGGTAACTGAAGAAGAGGGGAGATGGAGATGAGGATTAACGGAAGATATGGAGAACTGAAAATTAGGGGAAATGAAGATGTGTGAAGGTAAGGGTCAACGGCAAATGAGTGATAATGGTGTTGTGGGGAATTGAAGGTGAGGTGAGGGATGAAAATCTTATTCTCGTGAATTGGTTTCAAGCAGTTTCCAGTGTGAGAGGAGAAGAGACAGTCAAAAAGTATGGGTGGAATTCCAAATGTTCTGGCTGATGGTAGATCAAGTAATAGATTGCAAGGACAATGGGTTTAGCATCAGGATATCAAACAGCCTTGAATTCATAAGGTGTAAATATCTGAGAGGTATCTAGAGCTGGGAAATTAATGACTGAGGGTAGTGGGTGGGGAGGAGGCGCGGGTGTATTGCGAATGGTTTGATTCAAACTAAGGGAGAGCATTTTAACTATACTTGCCTGGGAACCAGTGTTGAGCAGAGATATACTTTGACTGGGCTATGGATTGAGCTGGAGAAAGTGAGGACTGCATATGCTGGAGATCAGAGCTGAAAATGTGTTGCTGGAAAAGCGCAGCAGGTCAGGCAGCATCCAAGGAGCAGGAGAGTCGACGTTTCGGGCATAAGCCCTTCTGGATTGAGCTGCCTAGTTTTGAATCACTTTATTTGGTGGAATTTGTCAAGAGCCTACAGGACGGGGTTGAGTGTATCAGCAGTGAGGTGGGTGATCTGCTAGGGGTAGGGATGCTGCGAACTCATTGATCAGTTCCATTGGGAACTTAAAAGATCAGCTGGGATTTTGGCCTGACCTCCGGTTGTGGACAGACAATTGCAAACACAGACGTTGAGGAAAGAAGGGAATGAATTCACTTTGCAGCTGTCAATCCGAGTTACTGGCATTGTCTGAACCTTCCCTGCAACTGCTCCGGTTGCCCTATTGTCTCCCGTGCTAAATCGCACAGCTGCATGTTTCCAGACATGATCCGCAATGTCTGATGAGCGAAAAACAACAGAGTGGTTGCATTATATTTTATTCTTCTGTGGGATGTGGCTGGGTTAGCATTTATTCCCAGAGGGCAGTTAGTGTCAACCACATTGCTGTGGGTTTGAAGACAGGTGTAAACCAGACGAGGTAAGGTCAACAGATTTTCTTTCTTAAAGTTTATTAGTGAAACAGATATTTCTTTTTCAAGCAATTATTATTACATGATCTTCATTAAACTCTAATCCCAGGTTATTTTTTATTGAATTCAAGTCATCATCTGTTGTAGCAGGATTTGAACATGAATTGCCCACATCATTAGGCTTTATATTTAAATGTCATTCATCCAGCCTCAGAATAGCAACTTGACTTTCTTGAGCAGCCCCAATGTACATTTTCAGTTGTCAGTTGGTGTTTTACATCTAAAGTAGAGAGGCATTCTTCTCACACAAAAGATAATGTATCTTGAACAATATCAATAGACTTTATCGGTGTCATATTTAGTTTCCACTTTTGGGCAGCAAATTGATCAAAGATTAAGCTAATTATGAACCAGACACATCAGTCGCTGGCTGCCAAAATCAGGACATAGATGATACTGCCCACATGGGTGAGGTCGAGCACAGACATTGAGAAATAATAAATGATGATTTGCCTCAGCATAACGTCAGTCATAATGACAAGTATTCTGGAGTTGTCAGGTAACGAATGATGCAGTTGAGAGGCCACACATTCCTCACAGAAGGATAATAATTACCATTAAAAACCTGCAAGAGAGAGAGAGAAGCAGAAAATAAAACGCTGAAAGATATTCAGCAAACCTTAATGATGTCTGTTCTCCATGAAGAGAATCCTAGTAATTTCACAAAAAAGCCAATTTTTAACTGACCACATTATCAAATACTGTGTATATGGGTTTCAGTGATGGTATGATGTTAGGTATATGTCCCACAGACTGGTAGACCATATCATACAACCCATCTCATTGACTTTTTCAGAGGGTGGGACAAAGCAGGACTCTGTACTGGACAAAGAAGAATGCATATGTAAGAGAGAGGGGATGTCTGTGAAACAGCGACCTTGCCTGTGAGAGACATATCATTGTGTGGGAGAGACTGTGAGTGCGTGTGAGAGAGTGCAAGCAAGAATATGTGTGGTGACAGAGACAGATTGTGAGAGCATGTGTACATAGAGCATGAGCAAGTCGGATCAGAAGTCCCCTATGGTGTATTGCCTGCCTGGTGCCAGGGTGCAGGACATCCCTGACTGGCTTGAAGGGATACTGGAGCAGGAGGGGGAGGATCCAATTGTTGTGGTCCACGCTGGTACTAACAACATAGGCAAGGGTAAGATGGAGGACCTGTTTGGGGGTTAACAAGCACTAGGAATGAAATTAAGGAACAGGTCCTCAAGGGCCATAATCTCCGGATTACTGTTGGAGCCATGTGCAAATTGGCTTAGAGACAAGAAAATTAGGGAAGCGAACATGTGGCTAAGGGAGTAGTATGGGAAAGAGGGATTCCATTTCATGGGGCATTGGCGTCAATTTTGGAAATGAAGGGGATCTGTACCAGTGAGACAGTCTCCAGCTGAAGCGATCTCGACCAGCGTTCTAGCGAAAAGGATAAATAGAGTAGTCACCACGACTTTAAACTCGCGAATCGGGGGAAGGGAAAGGGAGTGCAACAGGATGTATGGTGATAATGAAAAGGTAAGCAGCAGGTTAACATGAATGCAGATGTGAATAAGTTCAAGGCAGACTATGAAAGAAGCAAAAATGAAGGATAACTCAGGAGATATTAGAGATGTTATGAATCATGACGGTAAGAAAGCTAGCATAAAGGCACTTCACCTGAATGCTCATAGCACTTGTAACAAGGTTGATGAGTTAACAGCACAAATCATTGTCAGTCAATAAGATTTGATAGCCATCACGGAGACATGGTTGCAGAATGGTCACGGCTGGGAATTAAATATCCCAGACTATGTGGAAAGACAGACAGGAATGCAAGGGAGGTGGTGTAGCTCTGATATTCAAGGACAACATCAGGACGATGCTGAGAGATGACATAGGTGCTATGGAGCATGAGGCTGAATCCATTTGGGTGGAAAAGAGGACTTCCAAGAAGATTAAGTCACTGATAGGCATAGTCGATAGGCCATCAAATAATAACATCACATTGTGATGGGAAATAAACAAGGAAAAACTAATGCATGCAAAAATGCTACAGCTATTATCATTAGCGGTTTTAATCTGCATGTAGATTGGCTGAACAGGGCAGCCTTGAGGAAGATTTTGTTGAGTGTATCTGTGATAGTTTTCTTGAACAGCATGCAATGGAACTGATGAGGGAGCAAGCTATCCTAGATCTGGTCCGATGTAATGACCTCATAGTCAGGGGCCATCTTGGAAGGAGTGATCACAGTTTGGTTGAATTTTAAAATACAGCTGGATGGTGTGAAGATAAAATTCAATACCAGGGTGCTGTGCTTGAATAAGGGGGACAATGATAGAATGAGGGAGGACCTGGCTAAAGTAGACTAGAAAGAGAGGCTTTAGTTGATGATCAGTGGATGACTTTCGAAGAAATTTTTCAAAGTGCTCAGCAAAAGTATATTCCAGTGTGAAGGAAGGACTGCAGGAGGAGGGGTAACCTGCCATGGGTGTCGGGGGCAATATGGCAGATTATCAAAGTGAAAGTAAAGGCATACAAAGTGGCCAAAACATCAGAAATCTCGAAGATTAGGAAAACTTTAAAGGTCAACAGAAAGCCACAAAAAGAGCTATAAAGAAAAGTAAAATAGAGTTCGAGAAATAAACTAGCATAGAATATAAAGACGGACAGTAAAAGTTTCTATAGGTATATAAAACGAAGAGTGGCTAGAATTGGTCTTTAAGAGAATGAGAAGGGGCAGTATGTTGTGGGATATGATGAAATGGGCTGAGGCATTGAGCAGGTACTTTGCATTGATCTTCATAGTGGAAGATACTAATGATATGCCAAGAGGTGAAGTTAGATGAGGAGCTGGAAACCATTATTTCTACAGAAGAGTTAGTGTTGGGTAAGCTAAATGAGTTAAGGATGGATAAGTCCCCTGGTCCTGATGGAATGCATTCCAGTGTACTAAAAGAGATGGTGGACTGGCGATAATGTTCCAAAATTCACTGGACTCTGGGGCAGTCCAGCAGGTTGGAAAATAGCAAATGTGATGCCACTATTCACAAAGGGATGTAGACAAAAGCTGGGGAATTATAGACCAGTGAGGCTTAGCCTCAGTAGTGGGGAAGATGCTCGAGTCTATTATCAATGAAGAAATAGCAGGGCATCTCAAAATAAATTGTCCCATTTAACAGACGCAGTATGGATTCATGAAGGGTAAGTCATGTTTCACAAATCTTTTGGAATTCTATGAAGACATTACAAGCAAGGTGAACAATGGGGTTCCAGTAGATGTGGTGTACCTAGATTTCCAAAAGGCCTTTGACAAGATGCCGCACATGAGGCTGCTGCATAAGATGGTGTTAGGGACAGAGTATTGGCGTGGATAGAGGATTGGTTGACTGACAGGAAGCAAAGTGTGGGGGTAATGGTGTACTATTTTGGCTGGCATTCATTGACTAGTGGTGTGTCTCAGGAATCGGTGTTGGGACCACAATTATTTGCAGTTTATATTGATGATTTGAAGTTGGGGACCACATGTTCAGTGTCAAAATTTGCCGATGACACTAAAATGAATGGCAGAGCAAAGTGTGCAGGGCATTGTGAAACTTTGCAGAGGAACATAGATACATTGAGCGAGTGGGCAAAGGTGTGGCAGATGGAAGACAATGTTAGTAAATGTGAAGTCCTTTTGGTGGGAGTAATAACAAAATAGAAGATTACGTGAATGGTCAAACGTTGCAGCATGCTGATTTGCAGAGGGATCTGGGTGTCCTTGTGCATGTATCGTAGAGGGTTGGTCTGCAGGTATAACAAGCAATTAGGAAGGCAAGTGGAATTTTGTCCTTCATTGCTGGATGGGTCGAATTTAAAAGCAGAGAGGTAATGTTACAGCTGTACAAAATGCTGGTGAAGCCACATCTGGAATACTGTGTGCAGATTTGGTCTCCTTATTTAAGTAAAAATATACTAGCACTGAGCGAGTGCAGAGGAGGTTCACTAGGTTGATTCCAGAGTTGAGGGGGTTGCCTTAGGGGGAGACGTTGAGTAGATTGGGATTATATTCATTAGAATTCAAAAGAATGAGGTGGGGGGGGAGATCTTATACAAACATATGAAATTATGAAGGGAGTCGATAAAATAGAAATAGATTGGATGTTTTCACTGGTAGATGAGACAAGGATAAGAGGGCATGGCCTCAAGGTTAGAGGAAGCAGGTTTAGAAATGAACTGAGAAGGACTTCTTCACCCAGAGGGTTGTGAATCTATGGAATTCCTTGCCCAGGGAAGTAGCTGAGGCTACTTCAGTAATCACTTTTAAAGCTAAGGTAGATACTTTTTATTTGGAAAATAAAGGAATTAAGGGATATGGTGAAATGTGTGTAAGTGGAGTTGAGTCTACAAAAAGATTTGCCATGGTCTTATTGAGTGACGGAGCAGTCTCAAAGGGCCGGGCATCTTACTCCTGCTCCCAGTTCTTATGTGTGTGAGAGAGAGAGAGACATTGTTAATGATCTTGCTCGCCTTTTCAAAATAGTTGGTTGTACTTTCCACTGCAGTTATAGATTGTCCATACACTCTGCCTGAGGTGAATTCGTTCATAAGTTTTCTTTCCAAACTATATAAAATGGTTTCAAACTTCAACAAAGTCGACACCGGTTTATCTAAAAGTGGCGTCAAATACTTCTCATCTCTCTGGAAAAAAAAGGACTGCGGACGCTGGAATCAGAAACAAAAGCAGAATTTGCTAAGAAAACCCAGCAGTTCTGGGAACATCTGTGAAAAGGGGAAGCAGTGTTAACGTTTCAGGTTCAGCAACCCTTCTTCAGAACTGGTTCTTGCAAGAAAAGGCTGGTGCACTCGCTGGGTGGGTCGGGGGAAGGTGAGAGAAGGAAATGAGATGAAGCCCACCTCTCTAATCTCTGCACTGAACCTGTGTCTGTACTGATGCCGTTATCGTGATGGGAGCTGTGAGATCCTGCCCTCCCTTATAGTAGTAAATTCTTCAGTGTATTTCTGCAGGCTGCCGGTTGCGGTAGCGTCCGTCTGCCAGCAGATGGTAGTATTGTATCACTTTGTTCTGAAGAAGTGTCACTCAGTTAACTTTGTTTTCTGCTGCAAATGTGTTGCTGGTCAAAGCACAGCAGGATCTCTCCACAGATGCTGCCAAACCTGCTGGGTTTTCCAAACAATTTCTATGCTTTTTTTTTCGGTTTATAATTTCCAGCATCCAGCGTTCTTTGCTCAGCTATAATCACAGAAACAAGCATTGACCGCCTGCGCCCATTCGCCTCTAAAGCAGCCTGAGATGAGTTAGGCATTTTCAAATCTGCTGTGCGATGTTTTGAGAGAGTTTTTGAGCTCACGACAGTTGGATTGTGGGAAAGAGCTGGGGTTTGGGGTTGAGGGAGATGCAAAAAGTAAGAATCGGTTTCCCAACTGAGGCAAAATCACATTAAAAGTGCAATTGGCTTTCGCCATTCTTAACTGGGAATTCGCCCCCTCCCTCCAACGCCGCGGTCTGTGTCTCTCTGCTGAGGGGGGACAGGGAGGGGCTGGGGTGAGCAGAGAAGGAGAGGGGCGTGGAGAGATGAGGACTTAGGGAGAGGAGGGGAGGAATGTGGGCTGGGGAGAGAAAGCAAAAGGGTGAGGGAGAGGCTTGAGAGAGAGGGATGGAGAGATGAAGGGAGAGATGGGGATCGGAAGGGACTGGGAGGCGATAGGGAGACGAGGGGAGGGGGTGGGGTTGGGAGGGGAAAGTGCCGGGAGAGATGGAGAAGTGGGAGGCGGGGTAGGAAGAGAGAGAGAGAGAGGGGGGAGTTGGGATGAGATGAGGATAGAAGGAGAGGGGAGGGATTGGATGAGGAGAGATGGGGAGGGAATGGTGAGAGAGGCGGAGTTACATTGAGGAGAGTAAGAAGGGGGTGGGGTGGGGGGTGGGGAGAGAATAGAGAGCTAGTGAAGGGAGAAGTCAAGCGGATGGGGTGAGATAGGAAGAGATGAGGAAGAGATATGGAGAGGACGGAAAGGAGATCGAGGTGGCGAGAGCATGAGAGAGGGTGGGAAGAGGAGAGGAGGGACAGGAAGGGAGGAAGAGGAGGAAGATACAGTGAATACATTGAACTGACCCGATAATCTGAAAGGCTGATTGAAAGTCTGTAAAGTGAAGGTAGGGCTCCCTGTAGCAGAGGGTGAGCAGGGACAGCGCTGGGGTGAAGTGGAGGGGGAGAGGTGTGGAGGCTGATGACACGTTGTCTGAGGCTAGCCTGGATGGAAAGTTGAGGGGGTTGTGGGTTGTGGAGGTGGAGGGCTGAGCTGGGAGGGGCTCGGTTGTGAGGAGTTGTTTGTCAGTGTAATGGAATCACTGAGATGAAATGCCTCCTCCCTCCGACAGCGAGGAGGCGGTGATGGTACCTCGTAGCATTTCCGGTTGGTCCAGTTGTTCATGTGCAGGCGCTGAGCGGAGAGCGTGTGAAGTCACACTCTGGGGCCGAGTGTGAAAGTCTCAGGCCGCCCACGGTGCAGGGAGCTCGGCACAGGGCAGGCTGGTGTTCCATGACCTCATTTACAGTGCTGCCCGCAACACCACCTCGCCCCCCCAACATACACATATGCACACACACACACACACACACAGCTCTCCCCCCACTCCCATTCTTCTGCCCCACACACCCCTCTGCCCATCCCCTCTCCCACACACATATACCTCTCCCTCCATTCCTCTCCCCAGACACCCCTTACCCATTCCTGTCCCCACACCCTCCCCCTCAGACACACCTCAGATCACAGAAGTGCTTCACAGGAGGCTCCCAAGCACTGAGGATGTCACCCAGACAGGAGACGAAACGTCTGCAACACAAATTCCCAGCTCGGCGAACAGAACCACAACAAGGAGCACCCGAGCTACAAATCTCCCAAACTTTAGACACACCTCTCCCCCACACGCCCCCTCCCCATCCCCTATCCCACACCCACATACCTCCCTCCATTCCTCTCCCCCATAAACCCCTCTCTGCATCTCCTCACCACTAACACACCTCTCCCCCATTCCTGTCCCTCACACATCCCCTCCCCATCCTCTCCCACAAATGCACACACACAAACACACCCCTTCCCCATTCCTCTCCCCCACACACCTCTCTCCCACAAACACGCACACAAACACACCCCTTCCCCACTCCTCTCCCACAAACACACACACAAACGCACCCCTTCCCCATTCCTCTCCCCCACACACCCTTATCCCCATCCCCTCCCTCACATACCACACCTCACCCCCCCATATCTCTTCCCAAAACACCCCACTCTCCATATCCTCCCCTACGTACACACCTCGACTCCATATCTCTCCCCCCACAGACTCCACTCCCCATCCCCTCCCACACGCACACCTCACCCTCATACCACTCCCTCATACAGCTCTCTTCCCAGTCTCTCCCCCACAGACACACACCTCTTTCCCATATATCTGTCCCACATTCCCCTCTCCCCATCTGCTCCCCACACACTCACCTCTCCTCTATACCTCTCTCCCACATACCCCTCTTCCCATCCCCAACCCCACCCACACTTCTCCCCATATCTCTCGGCCATACACCCTTCTCCCAGCTCCACCCCCCCCCCCCCCCACGCACACGCCTCTCCTATCTTTCCCCTACACACGACTCTTCCATCACCCCCCTTTCCCCTATGCACCTTTCACCCACTCTCTTCCCCCACTGGGGTGATGCTGCCCCTTTTAACAAGGTTAGGTTGTCCATAAAAGTAGAGGTGCAGCTTTGTCTGGAAATTGTTACTTTGAACAATAGCAGGGGGGTCGCCAGTTCTACCAGTTCAGGTCTTTATCTCTCTCTCTCTCTCTCTAGTTTGGATACTGTACCAAGCAGTCAGGAAACTGCTGGAGAACTAGACAAGCAGTTACAGTGAAAAGAGGTTCCATGCTTCAACAGATGTTTCTTGCCTGAACTTTCTCGCTGAAATCTCTCCTGCCTGTAAGATCCTGTTTTTGAGTTTACTGTTCCCATGAGATGTGTTTACGGAAAGTTGCAGGGCATTGGAACAGCTCCTTCGTTAAGTTGCGATATAATTGGTTGGGTTATCAACTAAGTTAAATTATTCTAAGTTCTGTTTTCTGTTGCTCGTGTTTCATATGTAATGTTAAATAAGTTTTGTTTTTAAAGCTGCATTACTCCTGGAATATCCACCTTATATCTACCTTTTAAAAATATCAGTTAGGGTCTGGCCTACCTTCTTAAAATACTTTACTGGGGTCTGGCCTGGTCCATAACACCATTTCCGCCCCCCCTACACACACACACACCACAGACCCCACCCCTCCTCCTGCACATACACCACTCCATCACCCTCTTCCCCATACACACGCCTCTCCCCCACACTCACCCCTACACACACATCTCTCTCCCACATAGATACCTCTCCCCGCATTCTCTCCCCATACACACACCTCTCCCCCACCCTCTCCCCCTCACACACATCTCTTTCCCACACAGACACCTCTCCCCCCACTCTCTCCCCATACACACACCTCTCCCCCTCACACACATCTCTCTCCCACACAGACATCTCTCCCCCCACTCTCTTCCCATGCTCACACCTCTCCCCCACCCCTTTCCCCCACAATCGCCCCCATACACACACCTCTCCCCCATCCTCTCCCCCTCACACACATCTCTCTCCCACACAGACATCTCTCCCCCCACTCTCTTCCCATACTCACACCTCTCCCCCACCCCTTTCTCCTACAATCGCCCCCATACACACACCTCTCCCCACCCTCTCCCCCTCACACACACCTCTTTCCCACACAGACCACCTCTCCCCCACTCTCTCCCCATACATACACCTCTCCCCACCCCTTTCCCTCACAATCGCCCCCATACACACACCTCTCCCCCTCACACACATCTCTTTCCCACACAGACACTTTTCCCCCACTCTCTCCCCATACGTACACCTCTCCCCCACCCCTTTGCCCCACAATCGCCCCCTCCCACCCCCTTCTCCACACACAACTCTCCCAGCCACTTCCACACACACACACACACCTCCCACCACATTCTACTACACATCTCTTTCCCACTCTCTGCCTTATACAGACAAATCTCCCCCACACCTTTCCCTCACCACACCCGCCCACACACGCACAACTCTACCCTTCCCACTCTCACACACTCGTAGATCTCCCCCAACCCTTTCCCTCACTAACCCCCACAAACACATGCACTCACCTGTCTACCTGCGGTTCTGTCCTATCACTGGCCTCCGATTTTGAGCTGGGCTCACTAATTCCCAAAATCAGTTCCCCAATCCCCCCACCCCCATCTCTGACACGCACAGACAAGCTTATGGGGCCATAAGTCGGTCAATATAAGGCAGTTACAAATGATTCTAAGGAAAAATTCAGGAGAAACAGCTTCCCATAGGGGAGTGGGGAGGAATTGGGGGAACTCACTCCCACTGAGAGTGGTGGAAGGGCCTGGCAAAGATACATTGGAGCTGAATAAACACAGGAGGGAGAGAGAAATACAAGGAGAAGGAATAACAGGAGTTTGGAGACAGTTTCTCCGGATTAACAACACACAGCACGGAGCAGAGGGACCGAATGGCCTATAGACCACCGCTGCAAATTTTATAAACATGCTACTACAAAGAGATAGAACTGCGCAGTGAATTTTCCAGTGACACGCCTCGGTTAAAATGCAACGAGAAACACGAGGCACTGACAGCAACTGCCTTTCCCGTCTCAAGTCAAACCTCCATCTCTAGACTGATCCAGTGAGAACTGCTCACTAAATGTCGGGTTATAGTCAGCCTCGTTTATTGGCCGAGACTCAGCTTAATTTGCCCAGCAAAGCAACGGTACACACACGCACAGTCGCCGAGGTTGGGATTGAACCCGGGTCCGTGGCGCTGTGAGACAGCAGTGCTCACCCTTTTGCTACGATTAGCCCAGGCCCTTCGCTTGGAGCATTCAACATAATCCTCTAAAGAAGTATACGAAACAAGGTAGGTGAACGTGCAGCGTGGGTTGGTACCTGGGATTTCGATGTTGTGGCTATTACGGAGACATGGGTAGAACAGGGACAGGATTGGCTATTGCTGGTTCCAGGGTTTAAATGTTTTAGTAGGGTCAGAGGTAGGGGTAAAAGTGGGGGAGGTGTGGCATTGCTTGTCAAGGATAGTGGAAAGGACGATGGAGGAAGACTCGCCATCTGAGGTAGTTTGGGCAGAGGTTAGAAATAGGAAAGGTGAGGTCACCCCGTTAGGAGTTTTCTACAGGCCTCCTAATAGTCCTAAAGACGTAGAAGAAAGGATTGCGAGGATGATTCAGGAGAAGAGTGAAAGTAATAGAGTGGTTATTATGGGGGACTTTAACCTTCCAGATATTGACTGGGAAAGCTATAGCTCGAGTAGGTTAGATGGGTCAGTGTTTGTCCAATGTGTGCAGGAGGGTTTCCTGACACAATATGTAGACAGGCCAACAAGAGGTGAGGCCATACTGGATTTGGTTCTGGGTAATGAACCAGGCCAGGTGTTAGACTTGGAGGTAGGTGAGCACTTTGGGGACAGTGACCACAATTCAGTGACTTTTGCGCTAGTGATGGAGAGGGATAAGAGTGCACTGCAGGGCAAGAGTTATAGCTGGGGGCAGGGAAATTATGATGCGGTGAGGCAGGACTTAGGATGTGTGGCTTGGAAAAGTAGGCTTCAAAGGAAGGGCATAATCGATATGTGGAGTTTGTTCAAGGAGCAACTATTGAGTGTCCTTGATAAGTATGTACCTGTCAGGCAGGGAGGAAAGGGTCGTGTGAGGGAGCCGTAGTTTAATAAGGAATTGGAACCCTTGTTAAAGGGAAGAGGGCGGCCTATGTAAAGATGAGGCGTGAAGGTTCAATTGGGGCGATTGAGAGTTATAAGGTAGCCAGGAAGGATCTAAAGAGAGAGCTAAGAGCAGCGAGAAGGGGACATGAAAAGTCCTTGGTTGGTAGGATTAGGGGAAACCCAAAGGATTTCTATAGGTATGTCAGGAATAAAAGAATGACTAGGGTAGGAATAGGTCCAGTCAAGGATAGTAGTAGGAAGTTGTGCGTGGAGCTGAATTGGGGAGACACTGAATGAATACTTTTCGTCAGTATTCACTCAGGAACAGGACATTGTTGCTGATGTGAATATTGAGTCACAATTAATTAGAATGGATTGCTTTGAGATATATAGGGAAGAGGTGTTGGAAATTCTGGAAAAGGTGAAAATAGATAAGTCCCCTGGGCCTGATGGCATTGATCAAGGATAGTCAGCATGGTTTTGTAGATAGCTAGTGTAGGTTAGGTGGGCTTGGATCGGAGCAACATGGAGGGCCAAAGGGCCTGTACTGCGCTGTATTTTTCCATGTTCTGATCCAAATAGGGCGGTGTTATTTGACAGGGAATATCGCAGTCATATTGGAATCTGCTCCCCAAGGGATATCTGGACAGTATAGAATCCACTGAAGGCCAACAGCACAGAAACAGGCCACTCGGCCCACAGTCCATGTGCCCACTGCAGAATGGTCTAGATATTGCTGCTGCAAATTCTGTCAACATGAGGAGGCTGTGTCCCTACTACAAAGAGGCAGAACTGCGCGGTGAATTTTCCAGTCAGCTGCGGGTAACACGCCTCGGTTAAAATACACCGAGAAACACGAGGCACTGACTCTAACTGCCTTTCCCGTCTCAAGTCAAACCTCCATCTCTAGACTGTTCCAGTGAGAACCGCTCACCAAATGTCGGGGCGTAGTCAGTCTCGTTTAATATTTAGATTCAGTCGGCGGCGGGGGAGGGTACCTGAGGGAATAACACTGGACAGGATGGAGCGTGATAACAGGAGATGATTTAAACAGTCAAAATAAAACACAAGAGCGTTGGATAAACAACCCGTTAAAGTCACATTGAACTCGAAGCGTTAACTTTCTCTCTCTTGCGCGCCCTCGCTCGCTCTTTTTCTCTCTCTCTCTCTTTCTTCACAGGCCCTGCTGAGTTTCTGCAGCTCTTTCTGTCTTGATTTCAGATTTCCACCATTGCCAACTCTTTGCTTTCATTTAACGGTTTAAACAGTGGGTCTGAATTCTGAAAGAACCCTCTCTTTCAGATGTCACTGGAGCTGGATTCCTAGGAACGCTGAGAAGGGGTTTTGCCCGAAACGTCGATTTCGCTGCTCCTTGGATGCTGCCTGAACTGCTGTGCTCTTCCAGCACCACTCATCCAGACCCTGCAAGTTACCCTCCACCCTGACCTGGAAATATATCGGCCCTTCCCTTCCCGGTAGCTGGGTCCAAATCGTGAAACTCCCTTCCCAACAGCATTGCTATGACTGTCCCCTACACCACACGTGGACTGCAGCGGTTCAAGAAAGCAGCTCATCGCCACCACCTTCTCGAGGGGCAATTAGGGACGGGCAAAAAATGTTGGGTCCAGCCAACGAACCCCAAGTCCCAAGAACAGATCCAAGTGAATTATTAAACGCTTGAGGTGATGACAAGTTGATTGTGCTGTGTGTTTGAGCCCCATTCTAATAGAATAATCCCCCACCTGAAATACCCTGGCAGATGAGCAATGATAAATTCCACTTGAGCTCTTTAGTCGGGGAAGGGTCCCGCAGAATTTGTACAATTGAGACGCGCCTCCATTAAACACAAAAGAATCCTCCAGCGCTTCACTGGCAATGACGGCCTGAAAGAATCTGTATTATCTGAGTTCCAATTCCAACATACACACACACTCACACACACACACTCTCTCTCACACATACACGCACTCACACGCATACAAGCACTCACACATGCACATGCACACACACATATACACTCCTACACACAAACACACACACACACTCACATATATGCACATACATACACTCGTACATGTACATGCACACACACATACACTCATACAGACGCACACACACTCACATGTACATGCACACACACACGTTCATACACACGCACAAACGCACACACACATATGCATCCACAAACACTACACATGTACATGCAATCCCACACTCACACATGTACACGCACATACACACACATACACTCATACTCACACACAAACACACACATGCACATGCACGCACACACTCATACACACGCACACACGCACAAACACACCCACACTCACACATATGCACACGCAAACACTTACACATGTACATGCACACACACACAAACACACCCACACTCTCACATTTACACACACAAACACTCACACATGTACACGCACACACACACCCATACACGCGCGCATACGCACAAACACACACACTCACATATACACGCACAAACACTCACACATGTACATGCACACACATACTCACACAAACACAACCCCACAGACATTCTCAAATGCGCACACACACATAAACATTCACGCATACACGCACCCACATACGCACACACAGAGACACACACACACACACATATACACAAACGTTCAAAATACACATAGATATTCACACATTCTCTCACAGATACGCAGACACGCACACTGACACACACACACACACACACACAGACGCACACACACCGATTACAAACGGAGTGGGGTGAAATTCCTCTCATGAATTGTCTCTGTAGAGACACTCCCTTATTGTGGCGCTATATGAAGTCACAGCATTGTGATTGTTGTTGATTCCCGACAGAGCTAAGCTCTTCAGCGGTTCCTGTGGGGAGCACGGGATACAGAGCAGATTGAAATCGGTCCTGTTTGGGTTTATGGAAAAATTCCTCAAAGCAATCCCCACTCCTCACATTCCCCAAAACCGCTGGAACAGGGAGATAATCCTGCGCCCGTTCCTTACAAACCGGGACAGTCTAGGCCACAATGTCAGAATGAGGGGGTCACCCATTGAAGAGAGAGAGATGGGCAGGAATACCTTCTGTCCAAAATAATCTGTGGGATTCTTTACCACAGAGTGCTGTGGAGATCATTGAAAGCTGAGATGGGAAGATCTTTAATCAGGACTGGTTGGGGGGGGGGGGGGGGGGTGGGGAGAACGGGGAAGGCAGAAATGTGAAGCTGAGGACGACCAGGTCTCACTGAATGGCGGAGCAGACTAGAGGGGCCGAGTGGCCAACAACTGCTCCCACCCCTGGGTGATCTGACTCCATCTCACGGCATAGATCTCCGTGTCAGGGCCTGAACTGAAAACTGGGTGGAGAGAGGGGGCCGATTTTGGCCACAGACAGTTACTGCCCCTGAACAGCCCTCAAGAACACCCACCCCAGCCCCCAGCACAACCCTCTGTTCCTGGCCACAATCAGCCCATGTCCTACTCTGGAAGAATGGCGCCAAATCCAAACATGGATGTGACACTTGTAGGGAAGGTCTCTGAAAGGTGGTCACAATGGAATCTAGTACAAGGGGATATACATGGAGGGGCACCGGCGTGGCATAGAATTACTGCAGGCTAACGGTACAGAAAGAGACCACTCGGCCCATCATCTGGGTGCCCACTGCCAAACATGGGGGAGCTGAGGGGAGAATGGGGGACTCACTCCCACGGGAATTGGGGGAGAATGGGGGACTCACTCCCACGGGAAGTGGCGGGAGAATGGGGGAACTCGCTCCCACGGCGAGTGGCGGGGAGAATGGGGGAGTCGCTCCCACGGGGAGTGGTGGGCGAATGGGGGACTCCCTCCCACAGGGAGTTGGGGGAGAATGGGGGACTCGCTCCCAAGGGGAGTGGGGGTGGGAAGGAGAATGGCAACGATACATTGAAACTGAATAAACATAGAAGGGAGAGAGGAATACAAGGAAAAGGCATAGCAGGATTTTGGAGACAGTTTGTGTGACGCAAGAACACGCAGCACGGAATAAAAGGACCGAATGTCCTGTAAACAGCTGCTGCAAACTCTGTAAACCTGAGGAGGCTGTGTATCTACTACAAAGAGACAGAACTGCGCGGTGCATTTTCCAGTCAGCTGTGGGTAACACGCCTCGGTTAAAAACACAGAGACACAAGTCATTGATTGGAACTGCCTTTCCCGTCTCAAGTCAAACCTCCATCTCTAGACTGATGCAGTGAGAGCTGCTCACCAAATGTCGGGGCATAGTCAGCCTCGCTTGATAGCCGAGACTCAACTTATTTTGCCTCAGTGAAATGTCGAAGGAGCACGGAACACAAAGCACACTCACACAAACACACACACACACACACACATACACACACACACACACATACACATACATACACACATACATACACACACACTCACACAAACACATACACACACATACATACACACATACACACACATACATACACACATACACACACATACACACACGCACATACACACACACATACACATACACACACGTAGCACACACACATACACACACACATACATACATACACATGGACACACACACATACACACACATGCACACACACACACACACATATCCACGCACACAGATACGCACACACATATACACACACGTAGCACACACACATACACACATATAGACACACACATACACACACGTAGCCCACACACATATACACACACAAACACACACGTAGCACACACACATACACACACACATGCCCACACATATGCACACACACATATACACACACATACGCACACGTAGCACACACACATACACACACACATACACATACGTAGCACACATACAAACAGCACACACATACATACACACACAAACACACACACATATACACACATTGCACACACACGCACACACAAACAGCACAGACACACTTCACACGCAGATACACAAGCACACACACATAGACACACACACAAACCGCACACACACACACATTCACACGCAGATACACAAACACACACACACCAACAAATGCACGGCACACACAAACACATTTACACACACATTAACAGACACACACTGGCATTCACATGCACACAGCACATGCACTCAGATACATAGCACACACACGTTCACACACACACAGAGACACACAGTCACTGACACATATACACAGAACACGCAAATACATAGGCATTCACACACTCACGCACACACACAGATACACAGATAGACACACACTCTCGCATACACACTGATAACAGACACATACACACACGGATTACTAAAAGCCTAGGGTGAAATTCCTCTTACAAGTTCTCTCTTTGGAAACAATGTCCCAAGACAATCCCACTCCCCCTACCCCTCAACCCCACCCCGACTGCCACTGAACATGAAGGTGACTCTGCCCCAGTTATTTATAAACAGGGCGAGTCTACGACCACAGGGCACAATGTCAGAATGCAGGGTCGTCCATTGAAGGCAGAGATGGAGGAGGGACTCCGAGGGGAGTGAATCTGTAGAATTCCTGAGCACATGGGGATGTGGAAGTTCTGTATATCCAGTAAGAGTTGCAGAGAGAAAGATGCAGGGGTCACGGCCCCTAAATAATCCTCAAGCAATACCCACACCTCCCCCTCCTCTCCAATGTCTGCTCCAATTAATCTGGGGAAGCATTAAACGTAGTTCAAACAGGGCAGTGCTATTGGTCGGGGAATATTATAGCCATGTTGGAATCTGCTACACAGGGGATATCTGGACAGTGCAGAGACTCTGGACAGCATAGAATCCACTGAAAGCTAACGTCACCGAGAGAGGCCACTCGGCCCTCAGTCCATGTGCCCACTGCAGAATGGCCTAGATATTGCTGCTGCAAATTCTGTCAACATGAGGAGGCTGTGTCCCTACTACAAAGAGACAGAACTGCGCGGTGAATTTTCCAGTCAGCTGCGGGTAACACGCCTCGGTTAAAATACAACCAGAAACACGAGGCACTGACTGCAACTGCCTTTCCCGTCTCAAGTCAAACCTCCATCTCTAGACTGTTCCAGTGAGAACCGCTCTCCAAATGTCGGGTCATAGTCAGCCTCGTTTAATACCTTAGATTCAGTCGGCGGGGGGAGGGTCTCCGAGGGGATGAGATTACACAGGACGGAGGGTGATGGCAGAAGATAGTCTAAATAATAAGAAAAGTAACAGAACGTGCTGGGGATACAACCAATTAAAGTCACATCGGACTCGAACCATTAACTCTCTCTCTCTCTCTTTCTCGCTCTATCTCTCTCTGTCTGTCTCTCTTTCTCTCTCTCCTCTTCTTCTCCTCTCTCCTCTCCCTCTCTCTCCTCTCTCTCGCCCCCTTCTCTGTGTGTGTCTTTCTCTCTCTCATCTCTCTCTCTTCCCTCTCTCTCTCCTCTCTGTGTCTCTCTCTCCTCTTTCTCTGTCTCTCTCCATCCTCTCTCTCTCCTCTCTCTCTCCTCTCTCTCCCCTCTCTTTGTGTGCGTCTCTCTCTGCCTCTCTCTCCCCCCTCTCCTCTCTCTCTCGCCCCCTCACTGTCTCTCCCTCTGAGTCTTTCCTCTCCCTCTTTCCTCTCTCTCTCTCCCCTCTCTCTGTCTCTCTCTCTCTCTCCTCTCCTCTCTCTCTTTCCCCTCTCTCTCTGTCTCTCTCTGTCTGTCTCTCTCTCCTCTCTCTCTGTGTCTCTCTGTGTGTCTCTCTCTCCTCTCTCTCTTTCCTCTCTCTCTCTGTCTCTCTCTCTCTCCTCTCTCTCCCTCTCTCCTCTTTCTCTCCCCACTCTCTCTCTCTCTATGTGTCTCTCTCCTCTCTCTCTCATCTCTCCTTCTTTCCTCTCTCACTCACTCCCCTCTCTGTGTGTGTCTCTCTGTCTCTCTCTCTCTCTCCCCTCTCTCTTTCCCCTCTCTCTCTCTCTCTCTCTCTCTCTCTCTCTCCCCTCCTCCTCTCTC
Source organism: Hemiscyllium ocellatum (assembly GCF_020745735.1). Lineage (NCBI taxonomy): Eukaryota > Metazoa > Chordata > Chondrichthyes > Orectolobiformes > Hemiscylliidae > Hemiscyllium > Hemiscyllium ocellatum. The sequence continues at coordinate 4,714,821 of NC_083450.1, forward strand.
TCTCTCTCTGTCTCTCTCTCGGCCTCCACACGTGCAGCCAGACCTTACTGAGTTTCTCCAGCCCTCTGCCATTACATCTTTATCCCCAGTTCTCTGTTTTGAGTTGACAGGTTAAACAGTGGAACGGAATACTGACAAGGTCCTCTCTTCAAATTCGGCGGGACCGAATTGTTTGGACTCTCCGTGTCTCTGGGTGTTTTTGCAGGGAGTCGCAGATTTATCACTAAAACTCATTTCCCTCCACACACACACACACTCACACTCACACACCCACACACACACACCCACACACACCCACTCACACACACACACACACACTCACACATACACACTCACACATACACACACACACTCACACACACACACCCAACCATACACGCACACACATACACACACACACTCACACACACCCACACACTCACACACACGCACGCTCGCGCACACACCCACACACACACACACACACAAACACACTCGCTCGCACACACACACACACACACACACACACACACACGATCTCTCTCTCTCTCACACACACACACACACACACATACACACCCACACACACACACAGTTCCCCATTTTACCAGCCCTGTGCTTGGAAGATTAGACAAGGAATCAAATTCGACACAGAGTCAAATTACAGTCAGCATTATTACTCTGCAGCACACTGTTCCTGGCGTGCACTGTCCAAACCCAATACCGAGAATGTGTTGCTGGAAAAGCGCAGCAGGTCAGGCAGCATCCAAGGAGCAGGAGAATCGACGTTTCGGGCTTGAGCCCTTCTTCAGGAAATTTTTTCTTCAGAGCTCAAGCCCGAAACATCGACTCTCCTGTTCCTTGGATGCTGCCTGACCTGCTGCGCTTTTCCAGCAACACATTTTCAGCTCTGAGCTGCAGTCCTCACTTTCTCCCCAAACCCAGCACCCCCTGGAAGGACAAGGGCAGTGCACACGGAGGAACACCACACCCAGCAAGTTCCCCTCCGAACCCCACACCATTCTGACTTGGAGATGTACCGACCGTTCTTTCACTGCAGCTTGGTCGATTTGAAACCAGGAGCCGGAGGAGGCTATTCGGCCCTTCAAGCCTGCTCCGTTATTCAATATTATTATGATTGGTCGTCTAACCTAATCCTCCTCTCCCCCGCTTTCTTTCCCCGCTGCCTTTTGACCCTTTTAGACCTAACAGCTCGGTCTAACTCCTTGAAAACATGTCATGTTCCCCGACCGCTTTCTCTCGCAGAGAATTCTACAGGCTCCCTCACTCTCTGGGTGAAGATATTTCGCTTCACCTCAGTCCTACCCCGTCTCCTTTAGACTGTGACTCCCTGGTTCTGGACTCGCCCACCCCAGCGCCCTCCCATCTCCCGGTTTTCGGGAACATGTTCCCTGCCTTTACTGTGTTAGAATGTCATAGGTTTCAATGATATCCGCGCCCTTATTTCCCCCCCCCCCCCCCCAATTATTCTCCACAACAGCGAATATAAACCTTACCGATCCAGTCATGAGAGGGGGGTGGGGGCGAGGGGAGAGAGAGAACTGGCAATCTGAAACAGACACAGAAATCTTTATACAAGGTCGGCCCGTCCGGCCGCATCTGTGCAGAACTAGATGAAGGGTCACTGGAACCGAAACCTTAACTCTGCTTTCTCTCTCCACAGACACTGACAGACCTGCTGAGCTTCCTCAGCCATTTCTGTTTTCGTTCCAGGCTCTGGAAACTCTCTGTGAATAGCACTCTGCGTGTTCCGAGCATCCCTACGATACTGAAATTCTCTCTCTAACAGCATTTTGCGGGTTTCTAATCCCTTCATAACCCTGAAATTCTCTCTCTACAGCACCTTGCGTGTCCTCAGATCCTTTTAACACTGATACTCTCTCCCTAACAGCACTTTGTGTTCCTAACATCTCTATCATTCTGAAACTCGCTCCCTAACAGCACTTTGTGTGTTCCTAACATCCCTATAATAATAAAACTCTCTCCCTAACAACACTTTGAGTATTTCTAACATCCCTATAATACTGAAACTCTTTCCCTAACAGATTACGTGTGTTCCTAACATCCCTACCATTCTGAAACTCGCTCCCTAACAGCACTTTGTGTGTTCCTAACATCCCTATAATTCAGAAACTCTCTCCCTAACGGCGTTTTGAATGTTCCTGACATCCCTATGTTATTCTAACTGTCTCTCTCCTTAACAGCCCTTGGCTATTCCTAACATCCCTATCATTCTGAAACTCTCTCCCTAACAGCATTTCGTGTCTTCCTAACATCTCTATCATTCTGAAACTCCCTCCCTAACTACACTCTGTGTGTTCCTAACATCTTTATAATTCTGAAACTCTCTCCCTAACAGCATTTCGTGTCTTCCTAACATCTCTATCATTCTGAAACTCCCTTCCTAACTACACTTTGTGTGTTCCTAACATCTTTATAATTCTGAAACTCTCTCCCTACCACCACTCTGTGTGTTCCTAACATCTTTATAATTCTGAAACTCTCTCCCTACCCCCACTCTGTGTGTTCCTAACATCCTACCACTGACTCACTCTCCCTAACTGCACTTTGCGTGTTCCTAATGTCCATATAATGCTGAAACTCTCTCCCTAACAGCATGTTGAGTGCTCCTTACACAACCTACAAGAATTGCATCGGTTCATCAAGACAGTTAGGGAGCGGTAATAATGCCCCTTTCCGGGACATTGACTTGTTATTTACCCGCTTTCTGCCCGTGCCACCGGCGCCCAGTGAAGGACCACGCTTTTATTTATAGCCATTGACCGCAATGACGCACACACCGCCTTCTGGCCCGAGTGGCGCAGGTTCGCCCACAGAACCTTGTCATACTTTCCAACTCAACGGATCGATCGCAGAAGGGGCGAGGCTGGCCGGTCTTGGGGGGTCAAGGCAGCCGGCTGACTCTTTCCCCAGCCACACATAACACACACACACAAAGTTGGGGGGGGGGAGAGAGAATTCTCCACAACCCAACACGAAAAGATGACCAAGGGAGTCTTCTTCCCGATTCTCCTGGTCCAACTCTTGGTTCTTTACGGTGAGTGGGAGGGAATTTGGAAAAACTCGCCCAGAAAATGGGAACCTGACTCTTCTCCACCTCCCCCCCCCCCCCCCCCGCATCCAAAGGTGGAAAGAATTTCGATCATGCCCAGTTGAGATATTTATTTGGAGCCTCCCCAGTCCCAAGATTCGTGTAGACAATAGAAAGGGTAACTGGAGTCACGGTAGACAATAATGAGGCGCTTCTCTCAAATGGGCAGCGATCGAAGGGGGTCCGCTCCCACCCCTCAATAATCTCGTTTAATGTCACTTTTATCTCTTCAGTTGCAGATTCTCAGCTCTCCGGGCCTCAGGGACCCTTCGCCAAGACGGCAAAAGTAGGAGAGACGATCAAGTTGGAGTGCCATCTCAGCTATCCTGTGGAGTTGGTTACTAGCTATTTCTGGTACAAACAGACTGTGGGTGAAGCCCCGGTAGCAATAGACACCACCAACTGTAAGGGGTCCGATTGTAAATTTATTTCAAAACAAGGTGACAGCGAGCGTGTGCTGCTATTGGAAATCCGTAATGTCCAGGTCAATGACTCTGGGACCTACTACTGTGCTGATAGGGATGGCTATGCTCCTCTCCAGCGGGGACCCAGACTGCTTGTTGGAGGTAAGAGACACACCAAAATCAATCCGAACCGTCCACCCCATTTTGATTTTCCGTTCATTTTTCGTTAACTCTGTCCCAATCTCTGCCCAGACAGTTCCACTGACAAGACGTCCGTCCTCGTCTTCCTCCCGCCGTCTGTGTCTGCCCAGATGGACGCCGTCCCCTTGGTGTGTCTAGTCAGCGGGGTCTCTTCCAACGAGATTGTCATTTTCTGGAATATTTCCGGCGAGGTGACCCAAGGGGCGAGCGATGTCGGGAAGCGGGAGCCAGACGGCAACTGGAACATCACGAGTCAGGTCATGGTGACCAGGGAACTGTGGACAAGCGGCGCTCTGTGTTCTTGTGTCGTTCAACTGGGAGAGAAAGTCCTGACAAAGAGTGTGTCCTTCACTGAACCGGCAGCAGCAAAGGCAGGTGAGTTATTGAGATGCCCAGTGAGCGTTTATAGACACCCTGGTTTCCAAAGTCTCAGTCGCCAGTGAAATACCTCCACCAGTTAAAGGTTTAGAGATGTGTTTATGAATTAATGTGCGCGTGAAAAAAAAAATGCTCATATAGATGTGCCTCTGAGTTTAAAGTAAACGTGTGTACATATTTGCATGTGTTTGTTTGCATATTAGATATGTATGGTTGTCGATATCTGAATTCACACTATTACCTAAGTACATGGATCTGTCCATATACACGTGAATGTGTACCAGTGAGTGCATGTCTGTGTTTGTAAGTCTGAGTCTATGTATGCTCGAGTGCAAATGGCTTTGCATGTTCGTGTGCATATAAGGTGTGAGCATGTATTGATATCTGAGTATTTACCAAGACCTAAGCATGTAGATCTGTGCATATGCATCTATTCATGTGTAGAATGTGCGTATAGTAACAAATAGAAAGCGCGGGAGAAACTCAACAGGTCTGACAGCATCCGTCGACAGAGAAATACAGTTAAAGATTCGAATTTGGTGTGACCCTTCTTCAGCGTGTGTATATATGTTTGCATTTATATGCCTGACTGTGTACATATGTTTGTGTGTAAATATGTATGTACATGTAACTATATATGAGTATACGCGTGAGTCCATGTTTTTATGTCTGTATAGATACATATAGAACATAGAACATTACAGAGCAGTCCAGGCCCTTCGGCCCTCGATGTTGCGCCGACTTGTCATACCAATCTGAAGTCCGTCTAACCTATACTATTCCATTTACACCCATATGTTTGTACAGGGACGGCTTAAATGCACTTAAAGTTGGCAAATCTATTACTGTTGCAGGCAAAGCATTCCATGCCCTTACTGCTCTGAGTAAAGAAACCATCTGACATCTGTCCTATATCTATCACCCCTCAATTTAAAACTTTGCCCCCTTGTGCGCGCCGTCACCATACTTGGAAAAAGGCTCTCCCTGTCCACCCTATCTAACCCTTTGATTTCTGAAGGCTTCCCATTTTCCAGCCATCCTTTTACCTGCGAGCATCTGCCCCTCGATCAGCTTTTGAAAGTTCTTACCTAATACCGTCAAAATTAGCCTTTCTCCAACTTAGAACTTCAACTTTTAGATCTGGTCTATCCTTTTCCATTACTATTTAAAACTAATCAAATTATGGTCACTGGGCCCAAAGTGCTCCCCCACTGACACCTCAGTCACCTGCCCTGCCTATTTCCCAAGAGTAAGTCAAGTTTTGCACCTTCTCTGGTAAGTATGTCCACATATTGAATCAGAAAATTTTCTTGAACACACTTAAATTCCTCTCCATCTAAACCCTTAACACTATGGCAGTCCCAGTCTTTGTTTGAAAAGTTAAAATCCCCTACCATAACCACCCTATTATTCTCACAGACCTCCTTACAAATTTGTTTCTCAATTTCCCTATATATTAGTTTATATGTGAGTATAAGCTTATGTATTTCAGTGCATATATGCTTGTGTGCATATATGCACGTACATGCAAAGCTATATATGCTTGTTTATGCGTCTTTGTGGGTATGTGTGAGCATATGTATTTCTACATGCATGTATATGTGTACAAACGTACAGATATCTACGTTATAAGAGTGTGTATTAGTGAGCTAGGGAGTGAGTGTGAGTTAGTGATTGCGTGAGTGTGTGAGTGCGTGAGAGTTCGTTGGGTGTGAGTTAGTGAGTGTATGAGAATTATTGAACGCGTGGGGTAGTGAGTGAGTTAGAGTACATTTGAGTTAGTGTGGTTTAGCAAGTGTATGAGAATTAGACTGTGAGAATTCGTGAATGAGCGTGTGTTAGTGTGAATGATTTTGTGGGAGTGGGACTGAGCGAGACGGTCAAATACTCAAACCAATCCATTTAAGTATTAAGGCAATTTAATATTGTTCATTGTTGGTGATGGGGACTTGTTCTTCTGAACAGTTCGTCGGGTCATCAACCATATCTGCATAACATATTCGAATCAGAGACCAATGCAACATAGAAAGAGGCCATTCAGCCCATCACATTTAGCGTCAGCTCTTTGAAGCCCTGCAACTTGTGGCCCTTAATTCGCAGTTTGATTCCCCTTGGGATACCTTGGATTGGAATCAAAGTAGGAGTATACTTAAGAGGGAAATCAGGAGGGCAAAACGGGGGCATGAGATAGTTTTGGCAAATAGAATTAAGGAGAATCCAAAGGGTTTTTACAAATATATTAAGGACAAAAGGGTAACTAGGGAGAGAATATGACCCCTCAAAGATCAGCAAGGCGGCCTTTGTGTGGAGCCACAGAATCTGGGGGAGATACTAAATGAATATTTTGCATCTGTATTTATTGTGGAAAATGATATGGAAGATATAGGCTGTAGGGAAATAAATGGTGACATCTTGCAAAATGTTCTGATTACAGAGGAGGAAGTGTTGGGTGTCTTGAAATGGTTAAAAGTGGATAAATCCCCAGGACCCGAGAACTCTGTGGGAAGCTAGAGAAGTGATTGTTGCGACTCTTGCTGAGATATTTGTATCATCGATAGTCACAGATGAGGTGACAGAAGACTGGAGGTTGGCAAACGTGGTGCCACCATTTAAGAAGGGTGGTAAAGACAAGCCAGGGAATTATAGACTGGTGAGCCTGATCTCAATGGTGGGCAAGTTGTTGGAGGGAATCCTGAGGGACAGGATGTACATGTATTTGGAAAGGCAAGGACTGATTCGGGATAGTCAACATGGCTTTGTGCGCGGGAAATCATGTCTCACAAACTTGATTGAGTTTTTTGAAGAGGTAACAAAGAAATTGATGAGGACAGAGCAGTAGATGTGATCCATATGGACTTCAGTAAGGCGTTTGACAAGGTTCCCCATGGGAGACTGATTAGCAAGGTTGGATATCATGGAATACAGGGAGAACTAGTCATTTGGATACAGAACTGGCTCAAAGGTAGAAGATAGAGGGTGGTATTGGAGGGTTGTTTTTCAGACTGGAGGCCTGTGAGCAGTGGAGTGCCACAAGGATCAGTGCTGGGACATCTACTTTTCATCACTTATATAAATGATTTGGATGCGAGCATAAGAGGTACAGTTAGTAAGTTTGCAGATAACACGAAAATTGGAGGTGTAGTGGACAGTGAAGAGGGTTACCTCAGATTACAACGGGATCTTGACCAGATGGACCAATGGGCTGAGAAGTGGCAGATGGCGCTGAATTCAGATAAATGTGAGGTGCTGCATTTCGGGAAAGCAAATCTTCGCAGGACATATACACTTAATGGTAAGGTCCTAGGGAGTGTTGCTGAACAAAGAGACCTTGGAGTGCAGGTTCATAGCTCCTTGAAAGTGGAGTCGCAGGTAGATAGGATAGTGAAGGCGGCGTTTGGTATGCTTTCCTTTATTGGTCAGAGTATTGAGTACAGGAGTTGCGAGGTCATGTTGCGGCTGTACAGAACATTGGTGAGGCCACTGTTGGGATATTGCGTGCAATTCTGGTCTCCTTCCTATCGGAAAGATGTTGTAAAACTTGAAAGGATTCAGAGAAGATTTACAAGGATGTTGCCAGGGTTGGAGGGTTTGAGCTACAGGGAGAAGCTGAACAGGCTGGGGCTGTTTTCCCTGGAGCGTCGGAGGCTGAGGGGTGACCTCATAGAGGTTTACAAAATTATGAGGGGCATGGATAGGAAAAATAGGGAAAGTCTTTGCCCTGGGGTCAGGGAGTCCAGAACTAAAGGGCATTGGTTCAGGGTGAGAGGGGAATGATATAAAAGAGACCTAAGTGGCAACTTTTTCACACAGAGGGTGGTACGTGTATGGAATGAGCTGCCAGAGGATGTGATGGAGGCTGGTAAAATTGCAACATTTAAGAGGCATTTGGATGGGGATATGAATAGGAAGGGTTTGGGGGGATATGGGCTGGGTGTTGGCAGGTGGGGATTAGATTGGGTTGGGATATCTGCTGGGCATGGACGCGTTGGACCGAAGGGTCTGTTTCCATGCTGTGTATCTCTATGACTCTATGGCTCTCCCCTTCTCTTTCTGCAATGTCCTGACGAACTCCGTTCTAGTTTCGAGGTTCAGTTTGAACATTTTATACCAAATAAACCTCAGAGTGTGAAGTCTTGCTGAAAATGGAGAGTTAGAAGTTTAAGATATCGCAACCACCAAGCCTACAGGGTCGCCTGAGTGCCCGGAGATTTGACGGGTTGGAGGAGATGCTGAAAAAAAACTGATTTCTTCTGTATAAATGGGGTTAGGGTTAGTGTTAGAATTAGGGTTAGGGCTAGGTTTAGGGTTATGATTAAGATTAGGGTAGGGTTGGGATTTGAGTTATCATTCGAAATAACGGTTTGGATTGGGCGTAGGATTGAGCTAATGGTAAGGATTAGGATTCGGAATAGAGTCAGGGTTAGAGCTAGGGTTCATATCGGGTTCGGGTTAGGATTTAGTTATAGAGTCATAGAGATGTACAGCATGGAAACAGACCCTTCGGTCCAACCCATCCGGTTAAGATTGGATTTAGGGCTAGTTTACAGTTATTTTTAGGTTTAGATTTAGGGTTATGGCTACTGTTAGGGTTATGGTTAGGGTTATGATCAGGGTTAGGATTAGGGTTAGTGTTAGGATTATGATGAGGGTTAGGGTTAGAGTTAGAGCAGAGAGTATACTCTGAAGGGGTCAGCACTGCTGCCTCACAGCGCCAGAGACCCGGGTTCAATTCCCACCTGGGGCGACTGCCTGTGTGGAGTTTGCACATTCTCTCCGTGTCTGCGAGGGTTTCATCTGTGCTCCGGTTTCCTCCCACAGTCCAAAGAAAATGTGCAGGTTAGGTGAATTGGCCGTGCTAAATTGCCCATAGTGTTAGGTGAAGGGGTAAATGTAGGGGAATGGGTCTGGGTGGGTTGCTCTTCGGAGGGTCGGTGTGGACATGTTGGGCCGAAGGGCCTGTTTTCACACTGTAAGTAATCTAATCTAATCTGAAGCAATCATTGACAAGTCTCTTTTTGGGAGCTGGAGAAGGTAAAATGGCGTATCCAAAAAAGATATCAAAAGACACACACACACACACACACACACACAGCGACACACACACACACACAGACACACAGACATACACACACGCACACACACAGCGACACACACACAGCGACACGCACACAGACACACACACAGAGACACAGACACGCACACACACAGAGACACACATGCACACACAGACACACACACAGAGACACAGACACACAGACACACACACACAGACACAAACACACAGCGACACACGCACACACACAGAGAGACACAGGCACACACACACACACAGAGACACACGCACACACAGAGACACACACAGAGACACACACAGCGACACACGCACACAGACACGCACACACACAGAGACACACATACACACACAGACACACACACAGAGACACAGACACAAACACACAGCGACACACGCACACAGACACACACACATACACAGACACGCACACACACACAGAGACACACACACAGACACACACACACAGAGACACAGACACACACACACACAGACACACACAGGCGCGCGTGCGCGCACCCCAAGAACCCTGAAACAATAGTTGAGGATTTGACAATGACAGAGAGGGGATGTGGGGGGATGGGGCGGGGGGGGGCGGCTCAACTATAAGATATAGGAGCAGAATTGGGCCGTTTGTCCCATTAAGCCTGGTTTGCTATTCGATCATGGCTGATATGTTTCTCGAACGCATTCTCCCTGTAACCCTTGATCCCCTGACCAATCACAAACCTAGCTGTCTCTGTGTTAATTACATGCAAGGGCCTGGTTTCCACAACTCTGTGGCAATGAATTCCACAGGTTAGCCTACCCTCTGGCTGAAGAAATTCCTCCACATCTCAGCTCTAAAGGGTCATCTCCTCACCCTGAGGCTGTGCCCTCGGGTCTTTGTCTGCCCTCCGAGTGGGAACATCTCCACATTCACTCTATCCAGGCCTCTCAGTCTCCTGTAACATCCAATCAACTCACTCTCTCCCCAGCCACCAGTCCCCACACCTCCCTCTATGGAAAATAAAGAGCGTGGAAGCAAGGGAAGGGTTAAAGCATGTAGACCCCTGACGATCTGCTGCAAGGGGTCTGTGGAATGCAGGATGGGGTAAGAATAATGGAATGCTCTTAAACCAACCAGCAGAGGAAGGCTGAGGCTGAAAGGTCGCTATGGCGAGATGAGATAACAGTAAAGTTAGCCTCCCTGTAAAGTATCATTATGCCAAGATTGGGACCATAAATATTTGGTACATGACATTTAATACCTAAGTAATAGTAGAGTCAGCCTGCTTGAGACTATTGACAATAAATCATGACATTAGGAAAATATAAAGTAGGGTCTGGAATGAAAGACCCTCGATGCAAAAGCTGACACTAAATATCTAACCGTGACATTAGAATAACATTAAGTAGAATGTAGGAAAAAGTATGGTGGGACAACTATAGAGATAATGGGAACTAACATCCCTTGCTTTCACGCTCTTAATTTTCCATAGAGGGGGGCGTGGGGACTGGTGGCTGGGGAGAGAGTGAGTTGATTGGATGTTACAGGAGACTGAGAGGCCTGGATGGAGAGAATGTGGAGATGTTCCCACTCGGAGGGCAAAGACCCGAGGGCACAGCCTCAGGGTGAGGAGATGACCCTTTAGAACTGAGATGTGGTTTATTGTGTAGCTAGAGTGAGGTATTTTGATTAATATAGCTGGACAGGCTGATAAGCTAACAGAAACATGGTTAAAAAAAAAGATATTGGGCCCTGAGGTTCCGGGACATTAGAGAGTCCTTTCTCAGTGTCACGGGTTCTGGTTTGTAAATAAAAGACCTATCTCTCCACAACCCCTCCCCATTCATCCTTCTAAGCTCCATGGATTATAGACCCATACTCCTCATAGTTTATTTGGAAGCACTAGCTTTCGGAGCACGACTCCTTCATCGAGTAGCTGTGGAACAGGATCAAAAGATACAGAATGTACAGCAAACGCTTACAATGTCATACAACTGAAAGGCTAGATTGAACAAATTCTAGATTGCTGTTAAGTCTTCCACCTTTTTGAATGGTTTGCAGATTCCGGTTAGTTTATATGATTCGATTCCCTACAGTGTGGAAACAGGCCCTTCGGCCCAACTAGTCCACACCAACCCTCCGAAAAGTAACCCATCCAGGCCCATTCCCCCTAACTGATGCACCTAATTCTATGGGTAATTTAGCATGGCCAATTCACCCTGACCTACACATCTCTGGACTGTGGGAGGAAACCGGAGCAAACCCACGCAGACACGAGGAGGATGCGCAAACTCCACACAGACAATCACCCGAGGCTGGAATCGAACCTGGGACCCTGGCAGCTATGAGGCAGTAGCGCTAACCACTGAGCCAAGGTGCCGTAAACCCCAGAACTGCTGTTATGTCACATTCTGGAGCTATCTTAAGGACTTCAAGGAAGGAGGGATATGGGCCGGATGCTGGCAGGTGGGACTAGATTGGGTTGGGATATCTGGTCGGTATGGACGGGTTGGAACACAGTGTCTGTTTCCATGCTGTACATCTCTATGACTCTAAGATCTGGGATTTATGTATTTAATGACCCGAAACCTGCAACCCATTCTAAAAGATGAAAGACTTAACCGCAATCTAGATTTGTACAATATATCGTTTCATTGAGATCTTTTGTGATAAATTCTGAGTATTATGATCTTGCTCCACAGCTACCCAATGCGGGAGCAGCGCTCTGAAAGCTAGTGCTTCCAAATAAAGCTGTTGGACTATAACCTGTGTCCTGTCATTTTTAACTTTGTCCACCCCAGTCCAACACTAGCAGCTCCACATCATGTTCCTCATACCACAAGCTCCCTCTGGCGTCTCTCCAACGCCAACACATCCTCCTTTAGATAGGGATCACAAAACTTGGTAATCTTCCTAAAGTGGTCTGAGCAGAGTCTCGGTCACCCTTAGCAGTCCGTCTCTGCTCTTGTACTCTAGCTCTCTTGAAATGAACGCTAACGTTGCATTTGCACCCCCCCCCCCCCCCAACTGCCATCTGATACCTGCATGTTGACCTTCAGAGAATCTTGAAGTCAGCCTCTCAAGATTTCGCTTCTCATCAAAGTTTTCTGATCAGACTTTTCTCGCATTGCCCTCTGCCCCTATCCAAGTCCACCCCCGCTCCCTCAATGTTCCCTGTCCCTCCATCTACCGAGATGGATAAGATCCTGTGGTTGACCGATATTTGAGGAGCTCTGGGGTGCCACACTGTGTGGAAGGAGCAAGAGTCGGGGGAAGGCGTGGGGGGAGGGCGGGGGAATGTGGAAGCTGGCTTTTCACAAAAACAGACCGGGGATGCGGGAGGCTGGAATAAGGGAACGTTGATTCATGCAGAGAGAGAGAGAGAGAGAGAGTGAGAAAGATTGGGGGAAACTGGGATAGTGCTCCTCAATAATCCAGAGGATTAAAGGAGGGGGTGTGTGGGGAAGGGGGAACCGATTCGGAGAGGAGAGGTATTCCTGCCAAGGAGTTAGTAGGGGCATTACGGGAAGAATGGCCTCATTCTGCGCTTCATCTGCCTAGCATCAGCGCTGTGCTGGTCACACTCAGGCTTCCTGAGGCAGTTTCCCCAACCCTTCCTCCTCTCCATTACAGACCACCCGCCCCACCTCCAATCATTCCCAATTCGGAAGAGGGTCAAGATTTCCTCATGTAATCCGGGAGTACAATAATTTGACTGTTGCGGCTGTACAGGACATTGGTGAGGCCACTGTTGGAACATTGCGTGCAATTCTAGTCTGCTTCCTATCGGAAAGAGGTTGTGAAACTTGAAAGGGTTCAGAAAAGATTTACAAGGATGTTGTCAGGGTTGAAGGAGTTGAGCTACAGGGAGAGGCTGAACAGGCTGGGGCTGTTTTCCCTGGAGCGTCAGAGGCTGAGCGGTGACCTTATAGAGGTTTACAAAATTATGAGGGGCATAGATAGGGTAAATAGACAAAGTCTTTTCCCAGGGGTCGGGGAGTCCAGATCTAGACAGCATAGGTTTAGGGTGAGAGGGGAAAGATATAAAAGAGACCTAAGGGGCAACTTTTTCACGCAGAGGTGGTATATGTATGGAATGAGCTGCCAAAGGATGTGGTGGAGGTTGGTATAATGGCAACATTTAAGTGGCATTTGATGGGTATATGAATAGGAAGGGTTTGGAGGGATGTGGGCTGGGTGCTGGCAGGTGGGACTAGATTGGGTTGGGATATCTGGTCAGCATGGACGGGTTGGACCGAAGGGTCTGTTTCCATGCTGTACATCTCTATGACTCTATGGGTGAAGGGTCTGTTTCTGTGCTGTACATCTCTATGACTGAAGGGTCTGTCTCTGTGCTGTACATCTCTATGACTCTATGACCAATGCGTCCTCTTTCCCGTCAGAATGGTGTAACCAGGCGTTCCCTTATGTTACCGCAGCCTCGGCGGTGGTGGCTTTCCTGATGATCCTTCTGATCATTTGGATTTGCAGAAGAGGCAGATCAGGTGAGAATCAAAGCTTATCGAGGAGCTATCCACATTCGCCTGTCCCTTCCCCCCCCCCCCCCACCCCCCACCTCGCTCTCTGTTGCTAATTCCAGTTTTCTCTCGCTCTTGTTCACGCAGGGAAAGGAGGGAGAACCCAGGGGGAAAAGTGAGTATCTGAACTATTTGTCAGGTTCACCGTCTGAAAGCGCCCAACCCCGATTGCAAATTCCTCCACTACCTTCCCAGATTGACTCCGAGATGGTTCGGCTATTTCTGCCACCCAAGTGCTGAAATACATTAATAAACTTTGTTTTTTTTTCTCTTTTTTGCCCTCCCTCGCAGTTTTCGCTTGACAGAGATGTCGCAAAACGGGAGAAAGGGCCAGCGACCATCCGGTGAGTGACCTAGAAATGTTCTAGCAATAGAAGCAGTATTTGTCTTTTAATACCAGCAGTAATTATAAATACAGCAACAATCCTACATTTATTGATAAATACCAACAGTATCGTTGTAGTTATTTGTGAAATGTTATCTTTATTATAAATATTTATTAATGCGAGTTATTTGTGAATATCAGCAATAATTTTATAATTAGAATTAACCAGCAGCAATGTTATATATGAATGTATTAATAACTGTGATAACATTATACTCATCTATTAATTCCAGCAATAATGTCATATTTAATTAATATTTAGTAACACTAAATGGGGAAAAAATACGGAAGAACAGTGAGTGCATTCCCCGCTAATAAACTGTTTTTGCAACGTCTCTCTTATCTGTTGGTCCATCAAATCATTAGCCATTAGCAATAGCAATAACATTATGTCTATTTATGCCACGCGCTGTAATGTATTTATTTATAAATATCAACAGTATAATTTAAATTTATTTAGAAATACAAGCAGTAACATTATATTTATTATTTATTCTATCAGTAACATCATATTTATTTATATTACATAAATGCTAGCAGTAATATTACATTTAATTATAAATCCCAGCAGCTGCATTATGTTATTTAAAAGTTTCAGCAGTAACATTGTATTTATTCATAAATGCAAGCAGTAATATTACATTCGTTTATAAAAACAGCAGTAATATATTTATACATAGTTAGAAGTAGCAATGTTACATATCAACAGTAATGTTATATTTATAAAGCCAAGCAATAAATATTAAAGTAATATAGCAATATCATATGTATCTATAAATATTAGCGGTAATGTTATAGTTATTTATAAATCTATGCAGTAACATTGTATTTAATTATAAATACAAGCAGTAATTATATATTTATTCATAAATTTATGCAGTAACATAACATTTATTATAAATACCAGCAGTAATGTTATATTTATTTGTAAGTACATGCAGTAACATTGTAACTGATTATAAATACAAACAGTAACGTCATATTTGTTTCTAAAATGGGATCAGCATTGTAGCATTTAGAGACTTTTAAAACAATGAGGGACTATTATAGCATTGTGGAAGAATTGGTGCATTAGGAAAATATTGGAGTGTTGAGGAACAATTGGGACATGAAGAGAATATTCAAATATTGAGGGAATCCTGAAGTATTGGTCTATTGAGAAAATGTTAGAGTATTGTGGCAACCTTGAGGTCTCGAGAGAATATTGGAGGACTGAGGGAGTGTTAGAATTTTGAGGAAATAATGTTTTCTTGATGGAATATTGGTGCATTGACAAAATATTGGAGTATTGTGAGAATATTGATGGACTGAGGAGATACTGTTATAGCGAGGGACCATTGGAGTATTAAGACAGTATTGGTGGAATGAGAGACTATCAGGATATTCAAGGAACATTGCTGTGTGGAAGGAATATTTGAGAATTCAGGGTATATTGGAGTTTTGAGGGAATAGTGGTGTTTTGAAAGAATATTGCTGTGTTGGGGGAATATTGGAGTAGTTGGGGGATATTGCTGAGTTGAGAGAATGTTGGAGTATT
Source organism: Hemiscyllium ocellatum (assembly GCF_020745735.1). Taxonomy (NCBI): domain Eukaryota; kingdom Metazoa; phylum Chordata; class Chondrichthyes; order Orectolobiformes; family Hemiscylliidae; genus Hemiscyllium; species Hemiscyllium ocellatum. The sequence goes on from NC_083450.1 coordinate 4,730,436, forward strand.
GAAGTTAGATTACTGTATTGAGAAGATATTGCTGAATATGAGGGGATGTACTGTATTCAGCAGATATTTCTATAGAGTAGACGCATTAAAGATCAAAGAGGGCATCTTTCTCATGCACCTCAAGAGTTCCTGTGTGAGCGTACGCTTTGGGGTGGCACGGTGGCTCAGTGATTAGCACTGCTGCCTCACGACACCAGCGACCCGTTCAACTCTACCCTCGGGCGACTGTCAGTGTGGAGTTTGTACATTCTCCCCGTGTCCGCGTGGATTTTCTCTGGATACTCCAGTTTCCTCCCACAGTCCAAAGATGTGTAAGTTAGGTGAATTGGCTATGCTAAATTGCCCGTAGTGTTCAGGGATGTATGGGTTAGGCACATCAGTCAGGGTAAATGTAGAGTAATAAGGTAGGGGAATGGGTCTAGGTGGGATACTCTTTGGAGGGTCAGTGCCGACTTGTTGGGCTGAAGGGTCTTTTTCCACTGTGTAGGGCTTCCATGAAGGGAGCAATATTAAATGAATATTTCATATCAGTTTTTACTGTAGAGAAAGATATGGAGGCTAGACAACTCAGGGAAATAAATATTGGTGTGTTCAAACTAGGTCACATCACAGAAGAAGGAGTGTTGGAGACCTTAGAAAATATAGAGGTGGATAAGTCTCTGGGACCTGATCAAGTGTTTCCCAGGACTTTGAGGGAAGCTATTGAGGAAATAGCGGGGACTCTTACAGAAATATTTATGTCATCTATAAGTACGCTTGAGGTGCCGAATGATTACAGGTTGGCTAATGCTCTGTCTTTGTTTACGAAGAGGTATGAGGACCTGTGAATTTGACTTCAGCAGTGGAGGTGATTCTGAAATTACACATTTATGAATACTAGCCGTAGTTTTGTTCTAGGGAAATTGTATCCCGTAAACTTGATTCCGTTTTTGAGGAAGCGTGTTATAGACTAGGCCAAACCACTCAAAACCTTCTTAAGCAAGCAGCCCAGACCATAACTTCGCAATTTGTTTCATTGAGTGTACAGTGAAAATTGCCCAGAATAAGCTAGCAAGGTTAACTACCAGGTTAAAAACGGACAAACATTTATTCACAAAATTGCACAGTGAAACGCAAAGAACAGCAGTTTATTACTCCTCTGGGGGGAAAAAAACAAGGACATAGCATCCTTGAGAAAAGGAACAGCGTTTCAAAAAACAAAACCAGCTTTGTGACAAATGATCAAGAAGATTGATGCGGGCAGAGCGGTAGATGTGGCTTACTTCAATTTTACTGAAGTGTTTGACACAGTTCTGTAAGGCGGGTTAATTAATGAAGTCAGGATTCAGGGTGAGTTTTATTCCTGATGAAGGGCTTTTGCCCGAAACGTCGATTTCGCTGCTCGTTGGACGCTGCCTGAACTGCTGTGCTCTTCCAGCACCACTGATCCAGAATCTGGTTTCCAGCATCTGCAGTCATTGTTTTTTCCTTCAGGGTGAGCTTGCCAATTGAGTACAAAATTGGCTTGACAGCAGGAGACAGAGAGGAATGATGGAGATTTGTTTTTGAAAGTGTGACCTGCAGTGTTCCACAGGGATCGGTACTAGGCCCACTTTTGTTTGTCATTGATATAAGTGATTTAGATGAGAATATGGGAAGCATGGTTACTAAGTTTGCAGTGGACAGTGAAGGAGGTCATCGAAAATAACAAAGAATTCTTGATCAATTGGGTCAGTGTGCTGAGGAGTGGAAGATGGAGTTTAATTTGGATAAATGTCTGGTGTTACATTTTGGTGAAACAAACGTGGGCAGTATTATACAATTAAATGTAAGGCCTTGGATAGTGTTGTAAGGCAGAGATGTCTAGGGGTTCAGACACATAATACTTTGAAGTTTGACAGGCTGGTTAAGAAGGCATTTAGCACACTTGCCTTCATTGCTCAGACCTTTGAGTATAGAGGTTAGAACGTCATGTTGGGGTTGTACAGGACATTGGTGAGGCCTCATCTGGTTGTCCTGTTATCGGAAGGATATTATTAAACTGGGAGAGGGTTCAGAAGAGATTTACCAGACTGATGCCGGGATTGGTGGATTGTAAGGGAAGATTGGATAGACTGGGAGCTTTCTCACTGGAGTGTAGGAAGTTGAGAGATGACTTTATAGGGGTTTGTAAGATTGTGAGGGGCCGAGATAAGGTGGATGACACGTGTCTTTACCCTAGAGTGGGGATTTCAAGACAAGGGGGCACATTTTCAAGGTAAGAGGAAAAAGATATTAAAAAGGCTTGAGGGGAAATTGTTTTTTTACACAGACAGTGGTTCGTGTATGGAATGAACTTCCAGAGGCAGTGAATTGAATTGAAGTGAATTTATTACCATGTGTACCGAGACACAGTGAAAAGTCTTGTCTTGTGAGCAATACAGGCAGGTCACATAGTTAAGTCGTGTAGATAGTAAATAATAGGTAAACTGTGGCAAAAGCAAAATGATGGATTCATTTGGATAAGGACATGGATAGGAAATGTTTGGAGAGGTACGGGCCAAGTGCAGGCAGCTGGGACTAGTTTAATTTGGGATTATGTTCAGCATGGACTGGTTAGACCGAAGGGTCTGCTTCCATGCTGTGAGGGTGTTAGGAATTTGCAACCATAATTGAGTGAGTTCATTGACATATGGGCACCACTGAGGCATTGGTATATTGACAAATCACTGGCGCACATTTTGTCTCAATTTAGCCCTAAATTTCCCAGACTGGGATTAACTTACTTTTCACATCTGACCCATTAACATACAGGAAAGAGCCATCAAACAGAGGCAAGGCCGGCACATCCAGACAGGGTCCAGGTGAGTTGATTCTAAACATTGTCCCAATTCACAAGGGTGAGATGTTTGAGGATAATCAGTTCAAGAGGAAATTTCAGCCAAATGACACCAGGCCAGTCTGGAACTGAATAACTAACAAATCTCACAGCTCCCTGAAACTGGGATTGGAATAACTCCATTAGCCTTATCCGGATCTGACAAGCAAGAGGAGGGGTTAGTGAGTGGGAGAGGATGCCTCTCTCAGAGTTGATATGGGATTTCCAAATGTCTGTGTCACATTCCCAGCTCATGGTTGCTCTACCATAGTTTTAACTCTGCACTGGGACTGACCACACAGCATCCTCCATCCAACCATGTCGGTTAATATTGGGTTTATAATGGAGACTGAGAATCCTGGCAGTTTCACAGAGCTATGACTGAGGGTGTCCACTGGAACTCAACCTCCCTCTCCACTCCTCACAGCGCCACACTGTCACAGGGGCAGCGCTGAGGGAGTGGGCACTGGCAGAGGGTCAGTGCTGAGGGAGCGGGCACTGCCAGAGGGTCAGTGCTGAGGGAGTGGGCACTGGCAGAGGGTCAGTGCTGACGGAGTGGGCACTGTCAGAGGGTCAGTGCTGAGGGAGTGGGCACTGTCAGATGGTCAGTGCTAAGGGTGCAGGGACTGTCAGAGGGTCAATGCTGAGGGAGCAGGCACTGTCAGAGGGTCAACTCTGGGGGAGCACCGCACTGTCAGAGGGTCAATGCTGAAGGAGTAGGCACTGTCAGAGGGTCAATGCTGAGGGAGCAAGCACTGTCAGAGAATCAGCCCTGAGGGAGTGGGCACTGTCAGAGGGTCAGCCCTGAGGGAGTGGGCACTGTCAGAGGGTCAGCGCTGAGGGAGCAGGCACTGTTGGAGGGTCAGCGCTGAGGGAGGGGATGCAGTCGGAGGACCAGCACTGAGAAAGGTCTGCACTATTGGACTGGCAGTGCTGAGGAGAGGACATGGTCAGAGGGTCAGTGCTGAGGAGAGGACACTATCAGAGGGTCAGTGCTAAGGGAGACAGCGCTGTTGGATGGCCAGTGCTGAGGGAGGGGATGCTGTCGGAGCGTCAGTGCTAAGAGAGACAGCACTGTTGGACGGTCTGTGCTGAGGGAGGGGATGCTGTCAGAGGGTCAGTGCTGAGGAGAGGACACTATCAGAGGGTCAGTGCTAAGGGAGACAGCGCTGTTGGACGGTCAGTGCTGAGGGACGGGATACTGTCGGAGGGTCAGTGCTAAGAGAGACAGCACTGTTGGACGGTCTGTGCTGAGGGAGGGGATGCTGTCAGAGGGTCAGTGCTGAGGGAGGGAATGCTGTCGGAGGGTCAGTGCTGAGGGAGGGGATGATGTCGGAGGGTCATGCTAAGGGAGACAGCACTGTCGGAGGGTCAGCACTGAGGGAGGGGATCCTGTCGGTGGGTCAGTGCTAAGGGAGACAGCACTGTTGGATGGTCAGTGCTGAGGGAGCAGGCACCATCAGATGCCCAGCACTGGGAGAGCTCTCCACTGTCGTAGGGTTAGTACTGAGGGCGTAGTCACTGGACAGAACTGGCAGTGGAATGACGGGCCGTATGCTCTGACATTCGCTGGAACTCAGTGACAAGGTGGGATCATTGGGTCCTGTGTTGTAACCACTTTGCATCTTGACCTTTTTTCCCCAGACTCCCGGTGGGCCTCTGTACGCCTCCTTGGAATTTGCTGCACTGGAGAAGAGGAAAAAAAAGAAGGGAGGGCGCCAATGAAAATCTGGGATTCTATCCGGGTGGGAGTCGGGATTTGCAATGGAAGCCACAGCCCTGTGGAAATCAGCCTGGAGCCCATGAAATGTCCAGCCAGTACTGAAGCTCCCCCTTCACCTTTACTAGTGTCTCACGGAGACCTGTTGAGGTCAGAGATTGTTGGCTTAATTCTCAAAGCAATCTTTAAGGACACAACAAGACAGACTTTCTCCTTTCAGTTACTATCAACCTGTTTCAGCCTTTTATTGTCCCAGCAGGTCCTCTAACTGCAGTTGCTTTTGCAAAATGCATCTGTAAATAAAATAAGTTATTCTCTGATAAGAAGGAAGCTCCAGAGCTCGGTCACTTGTATATAATTCTTCAGTGTGTTATTGTCATCGCTGGCTGGGCCAGTATTTATTGCCCATTCCCAAGTTTCTAGCAGGCTATTAAGAGCCAAACCCATTGCTGTAGATGCAGCAGATTAGAGCTGAAAATGTGTTGCTGGAAAAGCGCAGCAGGTCAGGCAGCATGAGGAGATGACCTGGGGTGTGCAGTGAGAGAGGGACTCACTGAAATCCTTGGAGAGGGAGGAAGAGAACTTCTTCAAGGAAGGCATCCTTGCAAGAAGATTCGCAGGAGGTTAAAATCTGCCTGACCTGCTGCGCTTTTCCAGCAACACATTTTTCAGCTCTGATCTCCAGCATCTGCAGTCCTCACTTTCTCCATGCAGTAGATTAGAGTCGAGATTAGAGTGGGGCTGGAAAAGCACAGCAGGTCAGGCAGCATCCGAGGGGCAGGAAAATCGACATTTCGGGCAAAAGCCCTTCCTGTTCCTCAGATGCTGTCTAACCTGCTGTGCTTTTCCAGCACCACTCTAACCTTGGACCCCATTGCTGTGAGTCTGGAATCGAATGTTGGCAGATTTTCTTCCCTGAAGGATGTTGAGGGAATACTTTCAAATAAACCTGTTACACTATAACCTGTTGTCCTGTTATTATTAGCTAAAAGACATTAGCAGGGTTTTTTTTATGACAAATGTGGTCACCAATTTAAAAATCCAGTGATTTTTTAAAAAAAATTGAATCCACATCTGCTGTGATGAGATTCGATCCCGCATCTCCCGCACAAAATCAGACCAGACTCGAAACGTTAACTCAGTTTCTCTCCCCACAAATGCTGCCACATCTGTTGAGTTGCTCCAGCTAATTCTGTTTCCAAATTGTACAGAAATGCAAAGTGTGGTCAATTTTGCGTCAACTCAAAACATGTTCAGGCTGCTACAGCAGGAGAGCTTTTGCATTGATGTAGAGGGGGGAAGGAATAAAGTTCAAAGCCTCTGCCTTGATTAAAGTGTAAAAAAAATGTCACGCAGCACCAGGTTATAGTCCAACAGGTTTATCTGGGAGCACTTGGTGCCTGGCCTGCTGTGCTTTGACCAGCAACACATTTGCAGCCACCCCAGTCTTCATGAAAGTGGTACAATGCCACCCTCTCGTGGTGGAATGGGGAAATTGCATGAGAGATTTAATAAGAGGGAGTGAAGCATCTCCCAGCTTCCATCAAGTAACAGTTGGAGATGCTTTGGAGATGCCAAGGTTGGACTGGGGTGCGTAAAGATAAAAATCACACAACACCAGGTTATAGTCCAACAGCACTAGCTTTCGGGATCCTGCTCCTTCACCTGATGCAGGAGCAGTGCTCCAAAAGCTAGTGCTTCCAAGTAAATCTGTTCAAGTAACAGTGGGATCCGCACAGACACAGGTTCATTTTTTTTTTAAAAAATGGACTGGTAAATGCTTTGATAAAGTTTGAGGTCATTTTGCATACCTCTAAAAAAAAGTTTTATAAATGTGTCGATATTGACAATCTGTTAAATAACTCAATACAATAAACATGCTTTTAAAATGTCAATATGATTCTGACTTCAGTGGTGGGTAAATTGTTGGAAGCAATTCTGAAAGATTTGATTCTTTTTCTATTTTTCTTACTACTGTCTGACAGCCGTAGTGCTTATTTTACCCCCCCCCCTCCCCCCACCCATGTTGTGAGTGTTCAGGTGTCAGACACGGTGACAGACAAGTGTGTAAATCTTTATTTATGTACCACCACCCCTGAAAGGAAACACCCAAGTCTCAAAGGGCAATGCTGTGTGATCAACCAGTGAAGGGGAGGGCAGGGATTAAACCAAATTCGAGTTGGAGGGAGAAATAATACACTCCACTCCCTGCGGCGTCCACCTCTCCCTGAACAACTCCAGGGTGTTGGTGGACACCATGTACTCCTTCTCCAGAGACACCCAGGCTCTGACATAACCGTGGAAGAGGGGCAGGCAGTCAGCCCTAACGACCCTCTCCGCGGCCCTCTGCCTGGACTTGTTTATGGCCAGGCCCAGGAGCCCCCAGACCCACCAGCAGGTCCTACCCTTCCCGCTCTGCACCGGGTGCCTAAAGATCAGGAGCGTGGGACTGAAGTGCAGCCAAAAACAGAGGAGAAGGTTTTTGAGAAAATCAAAAAGGGGGAGTGCGAGCGCCCACACCCCAATATATACATGGTCCACGGACTCCACGCCTGAGCATCCTCCAACTGGTGCGCTATGTCGAGCACCGCCATTTTAAAGAATAGATTTCTGTGCGTTTGGAGAGGGCGAGGATTGATTAGGGATAGTCAGCATGGTTTTGTGCGAGGGAAATTACATCTCACAAAGTTGATTGAGTTTTTGAGGGAGTTAAGAAGATTGGTGAGGCAGAACGGTAGACATTGTCTACGTTGACTTTAGTCAAGCCTTTGATGAGATTCCACATGGTAGACTAATTTGTAAAGTTCATAAAGTCACATGGGATTCAGGGTGAGTTGGCCAATTGGATGCAAAATTGGCTTGATGGCGGGAGACAGAGAGTGGTGATGGAGAGTTGTTTTTTCAGACTGGAGGCCTCTGACCAACAGAGCTCCACAGAGACCTGTGCTGGGTCCATTTTGTGTTTGTCATTTCTTTATAGAAGAGAATATAGAAGACATGGTTGGTAAGTTTGCAGATGACACCAAGATTGGTGGTAGAGTGAACAGTGATGAAGTTTATCTAAGATTACAAGATCTTGATCAATTGGGCCGATGGGCTGAGGAGTGGAAATGAAGTTGAATTTAGATAAATTGCATTTCAGGAAAACAAACAAGAGGAAAGGTTGTGCAATTAATTTTAGGGCCCTGGGTAGTGTTGTAGAACAGATGGACTGAGGGGTTCGGGACATAATTCTTCAAAGTTTGCGTCACATGAAGCACACTTACCTTCATTACTCAGATCTTTGAGTATAGGAGTTGGGACGTCCTTTTGATGTTGTTCAGGACATTGGTGAGAATGCTGCTGGAGTACTGCATCCAGTTCTGGTCTCCCTGTTATGGAAAAGATATTATTAAGTTCAGAAGAGATTTACCGGGATATCACTGTGACTGGAGGGTGGGTCATTTTTCACTGCAAGGTAGAACATTGAGAGATGATGTTATAGGGGTTTATAAAGTCAGAAGGGTATAAATAAGGTGAATAGTAGACATCCGTTACTTAGGAGGAGGGATTTCAAGACTGGGGTCTTACTTTTAAGATAAGAGAAGAAAGATTTTTAAAAAAGATATTTATTTTTGTACAGACAGTGGTTTGCTTGTGGAATGAACTTCCAGAGGGAGTGGTGACTGTGGGTACAGTTCGAATGGTGCTGAAAAGGTGTTGCTGGAAAAGCGCAGCAGGTCAGGCAGCATCCAGGGAGCAGGAGAGTTGGCATTTCGGGCATGAGCCCTTCTTCAGGAATGAGGAGGGTGTGCCAAGCAGGCCAAGATAAAAGGTAGGGAGGAGGGACTCGGGGGGAGGTGCGTTGGGAATACGATAGGTGGAAGGAGATTAAGGTGAGGGTGATAGGCCGGAGTGGGGGTGGGGGCGGAGAGGTCAGGAAGAAGATTGCAGGTTAGGAGGGTGGTGCTGAGTTTGAGGGTTGGGACTGAGACAAGGTGGGGGGAGGGGAAATGAGGAAACTGGAGAAATCTGAGTTCATCCCTTGTGGTTGGAGGTGGAAGATGAGGCGCTCTTCCTCCAGCCGTCGTGTTGCTATGGTCTGGCGATGGAGGACTCGCATGTCCTTGGTGGAGTGGGAGGTGGAATTGAAGTGTTGAGCCACGGGGTGGTTGGGTTGGTTGGTCCTGGTGTCCCAGAGGTGTTCTCTGAAACGTTCCGCAAGTAGGCGGCCTGTCTCCCCAATGTAGAGGAGGCCACATTGGGTGCAGCAGATGCAGTAAATGATGTGTGTGGAGGTGCAGGTGAATTTGTGGCGGATATGGAAGGATCCCTTGGGGCCTTGAAGGGAAGTAAGAGAGGAGGTGTGGGCGCAAGTTTTGCTTTTCTTGCGGTTGCAGGGGAAGGTGCCGGGAGTGGAGGTTGGGTTGGTGGGGGGTGTGGACCTGACGAGGGAGTCACGGAGGGAGTGGTCTTTTTGGGATGCTGATAGGGGAGGGGAGGGAAATATATCTCTGGTGGTGGGGTCCGTTTGGAGGTGGCGGAAATGACAACGGATGATATGCTGTATACGGAGGTTGGTGGGGTGGTAGGTGAGAACCAGTGGGGTTCTGTCTTGGTGGCGATTGGAGGGACGGGGCTCAAGGGCGGAGGAGCGGGAAGTGGAGGAGATGCGGTGGAGAGCATCGTCGATCACGTCTGGGGGGAAATTGCGGTCTTTGAAGAAGGAGGCCTTCTGGGTTGTACGGTATTGGAATTGGTCCTCCTGGGAGCAGATGCGGCGGAGACGAAGGAATTGGGAGTATGGGATGGAGTTTTTACAGGGGGTAGGGTGGGAGGAGATGTAGTCCAGGTAGCTGTGGGAGTTGGTCGGTTTATAGTAAATGTCCGTGTTGATTCGGTCGTCCGAAATAGAAATGGAGAGGTCCAGGAAGGGGAGGGAGAAGTCTGAGATGGTCCAGGTAAATTTGACGTCGGGGTGGAAGGTGTTGGTAAAGTGGATGAACCCTCCACCAAGTCCCTCCTCCCTACCTTTTATCTTAGCCTGCTTGGCACACTCTCCTCATTCCTGAAGAAGGGCTCATGCCCGAAATGTCGATTCTCCTGCTCCTTGGATGCTGCCTGACCTGCTGCGCTTTTCCAGCAACACATTTGCAGCTCTGATCTCCAGCATCTGCAGTCCTCACTTTCTCCTACAGATATTTGGATAAGTACATGAACAGGAAAGGTTTGGAGGGATATGGACCAAGTGCAAGCCAGTGGGACCAGTTTAGTTTGGGATTATGCTTGGCGTGGACTGGTTGTAGTGAAGGATCTGTTTCCATGCTCTATGATTTTATAATCAATGCTGTCACACTCACACACAGTAATACACATTCACTCACACACATATACACACACTCAAACACACTCTTACACACAGGCCTCACTCATAAATTCTTTCTTCCACAGATAAAAATCACACAACACCAGGCTATAGTCCAACAGGTTTAATTGGAAGCACTAGCTTTCGGAGCGACGCTCCTTCATCAGGTGATAGTGGAGAACACAAATTCTAAGGCACAGAATTTATACCAAATGCTTACAGTGTGATGTAACTGAAATTATACATTGAAAAATACCTCGATTGCCTGTTGAGTCTTTCATCTGTTCGAATACCATGATGGTTTCACTTCTTTCATGTGTAAATCACAAAACCTTTTTTTTAAAAGTTGCTGTTAACAATGGTGATAGCTAGACAACATGTTGAAGGTGTTGGCCCCCTGTGTTCTCTGTCTATGGCTGGTGTTTAAATTGATTCTAATCTAAAAAGTGAGAAAACCGAGTTTAACGTGAATTCATGCAGTTTTTGAGCTCAGAGTTCTCCATGAATGCATGCAGTTTTTGAGCAAAGTACAATGTAACTCTGCAAGTACAAATTCACCCCACAAAATATATGTGTGCATGTGGGTCTTTGTCTGTGTGTGCATGTCTGAGGTGGGGAGTTGTGAGTGTCTGTGAGAGAGAGTGTATATGTATGTGCATGAGTATAGAGTGGTCTAAGTCTCTGAGAGGATGCCTGTGTGAGTGTGTGTGTGTGTGTGTCTCTGTGTGTCTGTAAGGGTGTGTGCGAGTGTCTGTGTATATGTGTGTTCGTGTGCATGTGTGTGTACAGGAGTGCCTGTGTGTGTGTGTGTGTGTGTGTGTACTTGCAGAGTTACATTGTACTGCATGAATTCATTAAAACTTTGAGCTCAAAGATTGCATGAATTCATGTAAAACTCTGATTCTAATCTAAAAAGTGAGAAAACAATCTAAACATCATGGCATCGAGAGAGAACACAGGGGGCTAACACCTTCAACATAGTGTCTAGCTAATGCCCATTTTTACAGCAACTTTTAGAAAAGGTTTTGTGATTTACATATGGAAGAAGTAAAACTGTCAGTGTCATTCTAACAGATGAAAGACTCAACAAACAATCAAGGTATTTTCCAATGTATAATTTCAGTTACATCACACTGCAAACTTTTGCTATAAATTCTGTGCCTTAGAATTGTGTCCTCCACTATCACCTGATGAAGGAGCGTCGCTCCTAAAGCTTCCAATTAAACCTGTTGGACTATAACCTGGTGTGGTGTGATTTTTAACTTTGTACACCCCAGTCCAACACCGGCATCTCCATATCATTCTTTCATCGACACTCTCTTCCACACTCAACTATTTTCTCATGCATGCTACCC